>NC_071122.1:23252500-23425000 GCF_024256425.1 Clarias gariepinus
CATTAGATTAGATTTTCATTAGGTGGGATTATTGATCGTTTTTATTTTATACCCAAGATGGCTTTAAATCTTACAGTACAACAGAACCAGACCTTACACCACTCAACTTTTTTCTCTGGGATCATGTGAAGTCAGGTGTCTATCAGATTCGACCCGGAATAACCTGAAGGAGGATTTCAATAACACTTAAGGAGGATTTCATCTCTGCGAGGAAAAACATCAGTTCTGAAACATTAAAAAATGTACAGTGTTCATGTATTCGGCTACACAAAAAGTGCCATGAAGAAGTCAGAAGCCATCAGTATGAGGAGTTGCTTTAATTTTACTATTTTTAAGTACATTTTTCGCCTGTGGTTTCAGACGTCTGGGCCAAACTGCATAAGGTTTATTCATTATTCTATTAAAATTAACATTATCGAGATGTTACAGTTATTCTGCTCCCATTTTAAAGTAGGTAGTGTTGAAGACTTATTATTGTGTTGATTTAACATGGAGTCCCCGGCACTAGGACCGAGAGCTGGTTTGATCCGTACCCCAGGACCGGGCCCCTATTCTGTGAACGTAATCAGTTTCCAGAAAACTGATCTGTGCTGAATGATTAAGAGCAGCGAGAGGCGGCAGCCTGGGCCGAGGAAGTGCTGTTTACTCTTCATCCTCATTAAGGAGTGCGCTGGACACACAGGCTGCCTTCATTAACATCCATTAGCCTTACACAAGCCCAGGTGTGCCACCAGGTCTCACGTGCACCCACACACACACACACACACACACACACACACACACAGTTTGTGCTGTGACATATCTGCTGTGTACTCATGACTCGACTTTCTATCTCAGTCATGAACTTATCCTAGAGTTTTACTGACCTGATTGTGGCCGTGGCTAAATTGTTAAAATAATGACACTTGAACCAAGACCATGAGTCTATAAAACTAATTTGATCTTGTGAACGTCACCATGGATTCAAGTGAAATCATGACCAGATCATGAAGAATATCAGGGTAAAAAAAAAAAGTTTATAAATCTCACCTGGTGCTCACTGAAGGTCTATGAAATCCCTTTGAAAGACGAGCTTACAGCCAGATGTGCGCATGTATCCAGAGGTTACAATAAGGAACAGGAGATTCATCAGAAGCAACCGTTATGTAGAGCGGGAGGCATTTAAGTGAAACTGGAGGGATGTGCGCGTCGCTAGAGTAGGTCCACTCTCTCTGTCCTTCCTCTCTTTCTCTCTCTCGCTCTCACACACACACGCACACACACATACACACACAAGCAGTGTTTATTGCCTAGCAGTAAACACCAGGTGGGTTTGAGGCAGCAGGTGAACAACGCCACTGATGCTCTAAGACAGAGTGACACACACACACACACACACACACACGGGGAGACAAAACAGCTGGCCAGTGTGTGTGTGCGTGTGAGTGATTGGGTGTGTGTGAGTGTGTGTGAGTGTAGTGGGCTGGGGGTGTAACCAGTAGCAACAGTTAATCACATATTCATGTGAAAGTGAGAACAAGAAAAGAGAAGATGGCCTCTAGACCTCCTCCTCTTTATTACTGTCTCCCACACACACACACACACACACACACACACACACACACACAGTGTATGGCAGTAACAGGCACATATTGTCCATTTTGAGTTGTCTTCTCAGACGGCTCTTGTTTAACCGACCTGTAATGCTTCGAATGATTATTTTCTTTGCTATCTTGTATGTGTGTGTGTGTGTGTGTGTGTGTGTGTGTGTTTGTGTAATGGCATGTGATGTGAAAAAGTTGTACACAAAGTATTGATGTTTTAAATCTGCAGTGATTTGAATTGTTATCGAGCATGTTGTTGTCTGTGGGTTCAGGTCTCTGGTTTTATTGTATTCAGGGTACAGGGTGGGATCAAAAAGATCTCAGATTTCAAGGTTTTGAGATCGGCTCTGTTTACCAGCACTGTTTCTTCGCCGTATGTCCTCCATCAGATGCCGTAGCACCAGGCATTAGAAGTCACTATTAACGTTCTGGCCCCTGGGGATGAATTCTCGATGCTCAATACCACAAAGCTTGGAGATGCTGTTGAGCTGTCACTGTGTGTGTGTGTGTGTGTGTGTGTGTGTGCAGCCTAGTGCTGCCATCTGCTGGACTGTTACAAAACTAGTCTCGATTCTTTATGACACCACCTGGTATATTTCCGGCTCACAGCCCAGTGTTCCTGGGACAGGCTCCGGACCCACGCAGGCAGGGTAAAGCTCTGACTCGGACTGAGTGAGTCTGTGGGACTGTATGAACATAACTTGACGTGTCAATTTCTAAATGAACCATTTTAAATGACTCTTTTTAATGAGCTGGCTGGAGTTTACAGTAGAAGAGTTTGTAGAAATAGTTAAAAGGTTAAAGCTAAAAAATAATCTGCTGATCTTTAATGTAATCAGTGATATTATTATTATTATTATTATTATTACTATTATGATTATTATTATTATTATTATTATTTCAGGTTGAAGCCCACGTACATGTCTGTCTCTCTGTCTAACTTATTAATACAAAGAAATCCCATTCTGTAAGGTTGAGTATCTTACACACACATTACTGTTCATAGCATCGCTTTTACACAACATCTTGATTTAACATCTTGACTTTCCATATGCCAGGAAAAATAGAATATACTGTATATATATACATTTTTCCTGGCATATGTAAAGTCTGGATGAGAAATATCCCAACAGACTAAAGGTTGTAATTAAAGCATTAAAGCGAAGCGTGGTTCAACAAAAGTGGTTCAAGAGGGTGATCCTTTTCCAACCCAATGATTCTGTTTTTTTCCCTCCTGACATGTTGGTGTTAAATCTTTCACTTTAACGTTACAAGTTGCATTGTGTAAACACAGCTGGATAAAACTGTGATAAAACACACAAACTGTGTCTGTCTTTATTTTAAGCTGCAAAGCAACAAAATGTGATTATTTTAAAGGGGGTGATTCTTTTCTGTACCCACTGTACAGTCCAGACACTGCATTTAAGGGGACTTTTGTCATTTTTAGGGGACATTTTTGTCACTTTTGTCATTAAGTTCAATACTTTATGTAAACCTGCTCAACGTAAAGCTGAGATCTGCTACTATGTTACAGCACTGAACCTAAATTCATACTAAATTCATGGGACACTTTACTCTGCACAATACACGTAGGGAGGAATACCACGGGACGCACACAGCTTTCAGAATGTCAGCTGATTTTTTTTTTATTTCCTATTGACTATCGAGTATCACAGCAGCAGTTTGTGTTGGGCAGCCTGTCATCGACTCCTCTTCGACTCACCAGAGTTCGGTATCTCACTTACAGTAAACATACACATTGTCATGGACACTCAATCCGCGACTGGCACTAGGACCCGAAAGTAATGCGAGTCGTGAACCAGGAAGTATGAAAGGGGTAAACAAATCACAGCACATCGCTCAGTCATTGAGTTCGCCCATGCCGCCTTGGATTCGTTCGCTGATTCGTGAGTACTCACTTTCTTGGGTTTACTTTCAGATTGTGTGTGTGTTTATAGGAAGCGGGTTAGATTGTGTCTTTCCCTCGCTCCCCATTTGTGAGAGTCCTTAGACTAAATAACGTGATTATCCTGCCTATTCGTGTCACTCCGCGTTTGGGTTTACCATTCATGCTACAAAGGGCTAACCGCTAAAGCTACATCTTCTGTCTCCTCGGGTTAGTTCTTAACAGAATGACTGAGCCAAACGCGGTGAACCCAGCGGATCATGCGCGCCTATGCGATGTGGTGAACCAGCATGTCATGCTCATTAATAAGCTAACCGGAGAGATTGCTACTCTGCGTCAGAGCGTCCAAGACGTCGCGGCTGTTGTTAGTACAGCTAGCCGGCCTCCCGTTGTGGCGGCCGCAGCTCCGCATCTCCAACCCCTCCCTCCTTCTGATGTTTTTCTTGCATTACCAGATAAATAGGATGGCACGGATGGGAAATGTAGTGTGTTTTTGACAGCGCTAGATCTGGTGTTTGAGTTTAATTCCACCAAGTACTCCACCGATTGACTTCCCATTGCTCTCCTCATCTCGTTGCTATCCAGGCAGGCAGCTGAGTGGGCCACGGCAGTTCTTTGATCAGACACAGACACCGCCCATTCATATAATTAGTTCACCCGCCAGCTCAAACTTACTTTTGAACACCCTGCGGGCGAGGTGGAGATTGATACCAAGCTCTGCCACCTGTGGCAGGAAGGATCCTCCTTGAGCCGCTACATCGCAGAATTCCGCACCCTCGCGGTACAGACATCCTGGAGAGATGCAGAGGGACTGGCTTCAGGCATTAAGGATGAACTAGCCGGACGAGAGCTCCCCGCTACACTGGAGGGACTAATTCAGCTCGCCCTCCGCATTGACCAGCGCCTCCTCTCTTGTCCGAAGCCAGACCCGAGGACCCTGCCCCCTGCTCCTACCTACGCCCACGCTCCACCTCGACCATCGACCACCTTCACTCCCACGATCGCTCAACATGTCGAATCTCCACCTCCTGCCGTGGTTAACACCGGAGCCGAGGAACCCATGCAATTAGGGCGCGCCTCCCTGACTGTGGCAGAACGAGAACGCCGGTTTCGAGAGGGTTTGTGTGCCTACTGTGGGTCGGCGGCCCACCACCGGACAATCTGCCCACTGCGCCTAGGAAACACGCAGCCCCGGTGAGCAGGAGAGACTTACTGGGCACCATCCACCTTTCCACCGCTACCAGCGCCTCCACCTCCTGCCTCACGGTTCAGGTAACCCTCCAAATTGGCCACAAACGGGTCCAAAGTACCGTGTTTATCGATTCGGGTGCCGCAGGTAACTTAATTGACTCCACCTATGCCAATGAAATGTGGGTGAAGATCGAGGCGTTATCCCAGCCAATTCACGTCACATCAGTGGACGGTCGGCCCCTTTCTTTCAGCCCCGTCACTCACCAGACCCAACTCAGCACTTTCACCATCAACCAACATCAGGAACAGCTGCAGTTTTACCTCACCCCCATCTCATCACCTCCTGTCATACTCGGCTATCCCTGGCTGCTACAGCACGACCCTCTCATCTCATGGACGCAAAACCGGATCCTCCAGTGGGGGCCGACCTGCACCAAACTTTGCCTACGGGCACAGGCTGGGATGTGTTCCAAGGAGTCTGAGGCCCCCGACGGCCCCCACCTGCATATCGAGACCTGGCTGAAGTTTTCTGCAAGAGAAGAGCCACCCACCTACCACCTCATCGCCCATTCGACCTGGCGATAGAACTTCAGAACTTCTAACCCTAACCCTTTTCATGCCCATTTACATTGGTAGATTCTCACTGAAGGCATCAAAACTATGAATGAACACATATGGAGTTATGTACTTAACAAAAAAAGGTTTGTTTCATATTCTAGTTTCTTCAAAATAGCCACCCTTTGCTCTGATTACTGCTTTGCACACTCTTGGCATTCTCTCGATGAGCTTCAAAAGATAGTCACCTGAAATGGTTTTCCAACAGTCTTGAAGAAGTTCCCTGCGGTGTTTAGCACTTGTTGGCCCGTTTGCCTTCACTCTGCGGTCCAGCTCACCCCAAACCATCTCGATTGGGTTTAGGTCCGGGACTGTGGAGACCTTTTTTTGTGAAGTACATAACTTGCTTGCAACTATATTTCCTATCGGTATACATTGTACTCACAAATCGATTTACACCCAGATCCAAGCTGGACGAATAAGATCCTGAGAAAGAACAAAGGACGAGACCCGAAGCGGCAGCCCCGGGAAAAACGAGCCGGCGTCATGAACAGGCTGAGAGCTCGTGTACACTCCATGCCTCTGCCCAGCATCCTGCTCGCCTAATCACTGTCAAACAAGCTCAAAGACCTCAGGGCCAGGATTAAGTTCCAGAGAGACATTCGGAACTGCAATCTCCGAGAGCTTCACTGAGACATGGCTGAACCCAGCAGTGACGGACCACGCCATCCAGCCAGCCAAGTTTTTCTCGGTTCACCACATGGACAGAAAATTGGAATCGAGGAATTCAAGGGGAGGCCCACCGCCACCTACATATAATGTGGGACTTGTGTAATGTGGGAGCTTATTTCAACAGCTTTTCAACAGCTTGCTTCCTGTTTGTACGATTTTAAGAAGCTCATGATCTCACACAAGAACAATCACAGAATGTTACATGTAATATGTTACAGAATAGTAACATATTAAACACTGTTTATTACTCGAGTCATGAGCAAGACCATAGCGGAGTGTGTAGCGTCTCAGTCAAAACTAAACTCTACAATAAAACTTTTAGAGCCGAGGATTTCATTTACACTCTTCACATTTACACCGAGCTTCTTGTAACACGAAGAAACTCCAATCCAGTCTGTCCACCTGAGACCTTATACGATAAAAGAACTAACACATTTTAGTTATTAGTGAGTTTCATGAAAAACATAGTTGCAAAGCAATGATGATTGAGCCCAAGCACCTGCGCCATCACTACCCGGGCACACCAGAGGGACAGGGGGAACAGGGGGCACAGGGGACACAGGGGGCACATGCATTCATAGGGGTAATACCAATATCATTATTATAGTTGCAAGCAACGATGAGAGGGCCCAAGCACCTTGCACCATGTCCTCCAGGGAGCCCCGCACAACTTACACACGTCACACAGTATATAGGGCTGATGTCAGTTTGGGCCCTAAAATTTTTTTTAAGCATGTTAGTGTGTGTGTGTGTGTGTGTGTGTGAGAGAGAGAGAGAGAGAGAGAGAGAGAGAGAAAGAGACATGTGAGTGGTAGTATGTGTAAGAGTGAGGTGTGAGTGTGTGTGAGATGTGTGTGTGTGGGACAAATAAATGTGTTTGTGCATGTTTGTGTGTGTGTGTGGTGTGAGTCTGTGTGTTAACATTTGTGATGTGTATGTTAGTATGTGTATAATGTGTGTGACATGCGACTTGTTAGTGTGTATGTGGGTTTCTGCTTGCACATAGAGAGAGATGTGAGTGTGTGTGTTGACATTTGTGATGTATGTGTTAGTATGTACTGTATGTGGTTTATGAGTGTGTGTGTGTGTGTGTGTGTTTGTGCATGCGTGGAAGTGTGAGAGTCTTAACATTTGTGATGTGTGTGTATGTACAGTACGTGCGTATGAGTGTGCTTGTGTGTGTGTGTGTGTGTGTGTGTGTGCCTGCGTGTGTGTGTATGTGTGTACAACAGGCCGCAGATGCTGGAAAAAAAAGGCTCACACTATGATATTCCTCAACGTGATGTCACTCAATATAATGTCACACAAAAAGTTATTAACCCCTTTTCAGTGTAAGTTTAAGGCATCGTCACAGCTGACCTGTTTGAGATATCAAAGATCTCTCTTTAATTTAGCATCCTTGTCTTTAGATCACAGAGGCGCGGTTTGGAGGAGTCTCTTCTAGGAGGAGTGCATTAGAATTCATCGGGTGCGTTTTGCGAACGACCCAAAATAACTGACTTCCTTTTGAGTTGAGCCCAGAAAGTTGTTCGGCTAAGTGAGCTCTAAATGTGTACCGGGTTTCGCGTGCATACGTGCATACGTGCAAGTGTGTTTGAGTTGTGTGAATACGTATCAAATTCCATTAGGTGTCAGGCTTCATTAAATTCTGTCCAGACAGATTTGCATGATGCTGTGACAGACAGACAGACAGACAGGAATTTTTCTGAGACTGGTTTCTGGTCCTTCAGTGTATAAAACGTATAGATATAATCAGTGGCAGATTTAGCAATTTGGGGGTTCAAGGCTAATGCACATGGATATGGGGCCCTCTGCATTCAGTGCTTTTTTAAAAGTGATTTTTATCCAGCTGTAGAAAAAAACAATAACAAGGATACATTAACAGGTTAACTAATGCACAGACAATTTTCCACAATTAGAATGTAACTTATTGTCGGTTTACATATCTGATACAGATCCCTTTGTATTTAAACATGATCAGCAGATTAATAGTTGACGACTGGCCTCGATTGTCTTCTGTGCTGTTTCACTAAAGTAAGAAAACCCATGACATGTCAATGGAGAGACACAAATAATACCAGAGAATACTTATTAAAATGATTCCCTCTTATCTTTATCCCTGCCTTCCCGTCTTTGTCTAACTCTTCTTCTGTCTTCTTCTTCGGTCCCTTTAATGTTTTTAATTTGATGTATTTCTCCTGATACTTGACTGCTTTCTTTTTCTTCTTCCAATCCTTTTAATGAATTTTACTGTTTTTCTCTCTCCTTTTCCTTTATTGATTTTATTTGTTTTGGAGGTCTCTCTCTCTCTCTCTCTCTCTCTCTCTCTCTCTCTCTCTTTCTTCTTTTTGCTTTCTCCTCCTCAAATGTTATTTTCATGTCTTTCCTTTTCTTCTCCCCTTTTCACTGTATTTCTATAACTTTTATTCTTTCTCCCTGTTTTTTTTTTTTTAATTATTTTTTATACTTTTTTAAAATAGCTTAGTTTCCATCAAATGACATTTAGTGGGTGGGGAAAACATAAATATTGGGGTGTTGGATTAAGAATAATATAAATATAATGTTAATTCTTTTTTGTTAATGTTGTGTGCATGGCTGGGATAAATAGTGTAGGTCAGGACACGAAAATCTGGCCTTGCAAACTTTGGCTTCAACAAACTCCATTATTCCTGACTCCATATCCACAGATTTTTGACTTTGTGCTCAGTGGAGTGAACAGCACATGCAGACAGCCTCTCTTGTGACTTGTGACTCTGCACAGAGGGGCAACTCGCGTGGCGTAATGGCATTCTAATGCTATTTCAGCAAGTGGATTTTAATTATTTTTAAATGTTAGACATAAGTGCTGGCTAAAACTACTTAGTTAGGCCTAAGTCATGGGGCCCTGGCAGTTCGGGGCCCTAGGCGCTCTCCTACTTTTGCCTAATGGTAACGCCGCCTCTGGATATAATTGAAAGAATGAGTTTTTAATGGGTCGGTTAAATTTTAATTGTTGGCACCAAGTGAGAAAAGCAAATGATCCAGTTAAGCGACTCGCTTCACTAAAATGAATCGTAATATCTATTTCAAGTGAATCATAATTGTTTATAAATTGATTAATTATTCATTTAAATTATTTGCTCACATAGTGACTCGGTCCATTTAGCAGATTCGTGTTATTTAGATGAATCGAGGTCGATCCACTGTACATTAAAGATTTGTTTAATTTCAGCAGTGAATCTTTCTGTGCACCTCCGGTCCGATGGGGGGCGATAGCGAGCAAACACGCACTCACTTACACACACTCACACGCACACCTCTACCGAGGAAAAACCGGAAGCTGATATGAACATGTGGAAGTGACCCATGTGGGACTTTAATACGGGAGCTAACTGTGAAGTTTAGATGAATTAATCCGCTCTAGCTTACTGAAGTCAAAGTTAAATAGTATAGTTTGTAGTTTATTAATCATGTCTTTTTTTATAAAGAAAAAATCCGCCTCGGTGGCCGCTGGGAAAAGTGAAAAGTCTGCTGGAGCGAAGCGAAAAGTAAGAAGATCTGAGCTAATCTGTGGCTCTCAGTAACAGATAAAACATTTACATTATGATATTTCTCCTCACATAGTGTTTACATGAGTGCAGAGTAGCTTTTAGGTTATAGTATTAGCTTACAGTAACCTGCATGCATGCCTTTAAATAGATAAAACTTTTAAATTGTTGTATATCTCCACAGTTAGTGTATAAACAATGCATATTAAATTTCATGTAGCTTTTAGTGCTGGCTGTATTATGTTTGTGTACAGTAATGTACAGTAATGTGTTCAGGATTTACTGTATGATCTGTATATACAGTGGAAAGTATTCACAGCGCATCACTTTTTCCACATTTTATGTAACAGCCTTATTCTAAAATAGATTAAATTCATTTTTTCCCTAAGAATTATACACACAACACTCCATAATGACAGCATGAAAAAAGTTTGAGATTTTTGCAACTTTATAAAAAATAAATAAATAAATGAAAAAGCACATGTACATAAGTATTCACAGCATTTGCAAAATTGAGCTCCGGCGCATCCTGTTTCCCCTGATCATCCTGTTTCCCCTGATCATCCTTGAGATGTTTCTGCAGCTTAATTGGAGTCCACTTGTGGTAAATTCAGTTGATTGGACTGATCTGTCTATATAAGGTCCCACAGTCGACAGTTCATGTCAGAGCACAAACCAAGCATGAAGTCAAAGGAATTGTCTGTAGACCTCCGAGACAGGATTGTCTCGAGGCACAAATCTGGGGATGGTTACAGGAAATGTTCTGCTGCTTTGAAGGTCCCAATGAGCACAGTGGCCTCCATCATCCGCAAGTGGAAGAAGTTCGAAACCACCAGGACTCTTGCTAGAGCTGGTCATCCATCTAAACTGAGTGATCGGGGGAGAAGGGCCTTAGTCAGGGAGGTGACCAAGAACCTGATGGTCACTCTGTCAGAGCTCCAGAGGTCCTCTGTGGAAAGAGGAGAACCTTCCAGAAGGACAACCATCTCTGCAGCAATCTACCAATCAGGCCTATATGGTAGAGCGGCCAGACGGAAGCCACTTCTTAGTAAAAGGCACATGGCAGCCTGTCTGGAGTTTGCTGAAAGGCACATGAAGGACTCTGAGGCCATGAGAAGGAAAATTCTCAGGTCTGATGAGCCTCTCTGGTCACTCTACTATATAGGCCTAAATGGTGGATTGCTGCAGAGATGGTTGTCCTCCTGGAAGGTTTTCCTCTCTCCAAAAAAAACTTGATGCGCTGTGAATACTTCCCGGATGCACTGTAGGATATAGTATAGGATAATAGTATAGGATCAGAATACGCTTGTGGCTTACAGTAACCTGCATGCGTGTGTTGTTTAAACATATAAAACATTTAAATGATTTTATTTCTCCACAGTTAGTGTATAAATAAGTGCAGATTCAATTGCATGTTAGCAGTTTGTGCTGGCAGTAATGTGTGTGTGTGTGTGTATATAGTAATGTACAGTATTGAGTGTATTCTCTGCGCTAATGGTGTTTATATTTCTGTCTTTAGGCTGATCAGGGTGGGAAAGGCCGTCCAAAAAAACTCAACAAGCGCATGAATGAGGAAATCTCCAGCGAATCAGAAAATGAAAAGTGAGCCATCTTAGTGAAAAAGGACCAAACGCACACACACGCACACCTTCTGTAATAATGTGAAGCTCTCAGATCGTCTACAGTCTGTACAGTAACCCGTCTCTCTATGTTTTGGACAGCGATGAAACCCGAGGTCGAAAGCAGAAGGAGGCGGATGAGGACGAGGAGATCGAGGAGACGCCGCAGGAGAAGAAGCTGCGCCTGGCTAAGCTCTACCTCGAGCAGCTGAGAGAGGAAGGTGGGTGAAGCTGTGATCAGGCACCAGGAGCCACATGTGATCTCGGTCAATGAGTTTTAGCGAGTTTATACAAGCAGGGGAAATATCTAAAGAATAAATCTTTGGCTGCGTTATCGTTCCCGAACCATCCTGGCATCTTCGGATATGATCTCGCATTCAGAATGGGCCAAGTTTATGATACAAAGTCACATATCTGGTGCTTCACTTCTAAAACTCCTGAACATTTCTGTAATATTATGATTGGTATAAATTAATTATTTCACTCTGAAATAAGACATACTGTATGTTAAAAGTATATAAAGGTTTCACCCAATTATGATTTAGAAAGAGAGTGATGTGTGAATGTGAACATGTCAGATATCCGTCACATCTGGACAAAAAGCCTCACATCTCTAAAACCTTGTGAAGCTCCATCAGTTTGTATAGATTAAAATTGTATGTTTTGGTGTGCAGAGGAGAAGAAGGCAGAGGACGAGGAGTTCGAGTCGGACCTGATAGCTGGACGCTTGCGTGAGGACGTGGTACGCCGTCTTCTTCCTCATCTGGTTTAATCAGTAAAACTAATTAAACTTACATTGAAATTCTACATTGTTCTTCTCTCAACAGCTGGAACAGAGGGGCAAACTGCAGAGACTCATCGCTGAAGAGGTGAGCCGGGAAATCCTGTTTTATTTTATGGTCTGCGTAACCATGGTGATGATTATGTTAACAAAAAAATGTCGCTCTGATCGTGTCTCTGTCTCGTCCTGGTGTGCAGCTCCTAGCGCCGGATCCTGCAGAAATCCGCCTGCTGAGAGGACACAAGCTCGCCGTCACGTGTCTGGTCATCACCCCGGACGAAAAACACATCTTCTCCGCGTCTAAAGACTGTTCCATCATCAAGTGTAACTATCACACGCAGACTTCAGAACGGTTCCTGGGTTCTAGTCTTCCAGTGCTTGTCAGAGTCTTCATGGTTTAATGTTTATTTAAAAATCTTTAGATTTACATGGAGTGTGGATATTCACTGAAAAAGTTCATGCATTTTAATTTGTGAGAAAACTCGAATTGCTTGTTTGCTTTTCCTCGGGGAACGTCTGGGTAAAAATGTAAGTTTGTGTAAGGAATTCAGTAGCTCTAATAGTGTGTGTGTGTGTGTGTGTGTGTGTGTGTGTAGGGGAGGTGGAGAGCGGGAGAAAGGTTCAGAAGATCGCAGGAGGGAGGAAGGGGACAGAGGAGCGGCACGTCGGACACACGGGACACGTCCTTTGCATGGCCATTTCATCTGACGGCAAATACCTGGTGAGGAGAAAAATATATTTGTGATCGTTACCTCCGATTAATTCAGATTATGACGGTGTGTGTTTCTGTGTGAAAATAATCTTTATAATAACCCTAATAAAAAGCACAGGGTTTTAAAGAAGAACTCAAAACCAGAGATTTTTCAGGATTAAAATCCGTTTGACTTTATACTAGGTGTGTGTATATATTATATCTTTTTTTTTAAGGACTCGTACGGCTGAAAATGTCCTCATGTTTCTCTTTAATGAGTCAGTTATTTGATTATGCGGGAATAAATACAAACGGTTGATTAGCGAGGGGATAGAAACCCGAATCCAAATAACCGGCTCGTGAATTTTGTGTCCTTAAAATGTGTGTGAAACATCGTTCCTGTCTCTTGTGTCCCAGGCCACTGGAGACATGAACAAGCTCATCATGATCTGGGAAGCTGCTACGTGTAAACACCTGTACACCTTCACGGGACACAGAGACGCCGTATCGGTGAGGAGATGCTCGCGCTTATACCTCATGCACACTTTTGGTTTTTCCCCCTTTTCCTTTTTTTTTTCTTTCTGTTATAGTACAGTTCTCATTAATGTGTGTAGGAGGGGCATTCGAGTCAAACCGGGATTTGTGATAAATCTGTTGAATGAAGGTGTAAAAGTGATTGACATTTACAGAAGACTGCAAGCACTGTACGGTGATGAGACTCATGTGAACATGTGCTTTAAAAATGACGATCCTGACCGAGGTGGTTCGAAGCTCACTGCGGTCCTGAAAATAGTCAGTATTCAGCGAGTGGAACACCTGATCCCAGAACTGTACACACGATCATTCACCAACACCACTTGTACTTTACAGGAACTCGTACAGTCCTGACCTCGCTCCAAGCCATTTCCACATGTTCCTGGGAGGCCAGTGTTTCAGACATGAATCAGACAGTCTGATTATGGGTCATGAGAACTTTCTACCCAGATGGTGTCCACCCATTAGTAAAAGACTGGGATAAGTACATTAGTGTAGCAGGAGATTATATAGAGAAATAAAGGGAGGTTTGATTCTCAGAATTAGAGACGGTAATCACCAGGGAGCACCGGAACTGATGACATCATAATACCCAGATGACCATTCGATTTATATTCCGATTCTGTTAGTATCATGATTTTATAACTATCCAGACTATATATCTTTTTTAGATGTTAAGGGGCGCTGGTGGCTCAGTGGTAGGTGTTTCGCCTGCCATGCAGAAGGCCCGGGTTCGATTCCCAGCCAGTGCCCAAACCTCAGCCACTGGATGCAGTGCCGGTCCCAAGCCCGGATAAAATGGGAGGGTTGTGTCAGGAAGGGCATATCCGGCGTAAAAACCGGTGCCAAGTTGTAGTGCGGACTGTTTTGGATTATGTATCACGCATGCGATTCTTGTTTTGACTCAGAGCGACACGTGATCACAACTGAGCCAACGTTTTTTCTCTCTTGCGCTGCGGAATTGTGGGTAACCGTCTCCGCTGCTGGGTCTTAGTGCGCATCTCTTACTGATATAATCAACATTCGTGCATGCATTTTCTACCTCAGCCTATCGTTATGTATGTGCGCGCGTAATTTGACACCGTGTTGGTTTACACACACACTCTCTCTCTCGCCTTTAGTGTGTGTGTGTGCGTGATACGCGCGCGAACACATAACAGACCCAAACACACAAGCACAGCACCTGCGCACATGAACGGGACAGATAAACTTATCTGTCGGGATTAATTGTTACTTTTTTTGGGCTGTGGAACGAATAATTTGAGTTTCCATTATTCCTTATGAGAAAATTAAATTTAGTTTACGAGTGTTTTGGAATACGAGCCCGCTTCCGTAATTCAAGGTTCCGCTTTACTTTAGAGTGCGCCATCTGCAGGATCATAAAGGAACGGCAACATGTACCTCCTCAAAATGCAAACAAGTATAAATGAAAAAAATAATAATTTAACTATTGATTTAGGAGTCAGTGTATTGACAAAATAATCACAACAAGTGACTAAACCTATTTCCACTCAACTGAGTTCTGTTATTCTGCACAATCAAAAGTCTTGCTTCGCCTCGAATGTTTGTGTGTGTGTGTATAAGTAACATATTCTGTATTGATTACTCTCTGTATCAGGGTTTGGCGTTCAGGAGAGGAACACATGACCTGTATAGCGCGTCTCACGATCGCTCAATCAAAGTCTGGAACGTGGACGAGAACGCTTATGTAGAAACTCTGTAAGTGCACACTCGCTCACACACTTACACACTTACACACATTGCAGGACGTGTTCCTGCTCCAGGTTTGCTATAGTAAATCACTCCTGTCTGTGACAAAAACTAGCCTTTTTATTATATATTTATCTTTTATTTTATTTTATTATTATTATTTTTCGAAATACCTGTTCTGTCCTCGTCAGGTTCGGGCATCAGGACGCCATCACGGCTTTGGACTGCCTTGGACGGGAGCGGTGTGTGACGGCGGGGGGACGCGACCGAACGGTCCGAGTGTGGAAGATCGCCGAGGAGACGCAGCTCGTCTTCTACGGTCACGAGTCAGTCTGAGCGCGAACACACAACACACACTGGCTGTTTTTTTTACCCTGCATCTGTAACACATTCTTCTTCTGTGTGTCTCCCTGTGTGTCTCCCTGTGTGTCTCTCTCTGAAGGAGCTCCATCGACTGCGTTCAGCTCATCAATGAGGAGCACATGGTTTCAGGAGGGGATGACGGGTGTGTCACATTGAATTATTATTATTTAAAAAAAAATTAACTTTAAATAATCCTCGTAGCAGAGAGTGGTGTAGTTTGTTTGTTTTGTTAAATATTATCTTAAATATTATTGATTAAAAAAAAAGCTAATAATTTCATAAGCTTTAATTGTTATTAATTAATGGCGCGTGTGTGTGTGTCCAGTTGTTTGTCCATCTGGTCTGTGAGCAGGAAGAAACCAATGACCACGGTGAAGCAGGCTCACGGTCTCCATGGCAACGCCGGACTGGAAGGGCCGTGCTGGATATCATCAGTTGCAGCGTTGCACAACTCCGACACTATAGCTTCAGGTGCCTCAGGTGCACACACACACACACACACACACACACACACACACACACACACACACACACACACACACAGGCACTCAAGCCCTCAAGCCCCTGTGTATTATTTTTAATGATGAGCTTCTTCCTGTTAGATGTATTTATTTATTTTATTTAAAAAAACTATATTTCATTTCGGAGATTTATTTTTATCATTTTTAATTTTTTTCATTAACACTTTAAACCAGGCTGAAAGTCACAAGTGCTTTAATACGACCTCGATCGAACAGTTTCTCCACGAACGCACGCACGCACGCATACACACACACACACACACACATACATGTTCACTCGTAGGCTCTTGAGTACACGAGCGATAACACACCTACACACTCTAATCTTCCTGTCTTTGCTTTTCTTTCACACTCCCACACACTCACGCAAACTTGCTGTCACCTTGATACCACCATAAACCGCACCACTCTGCGTTCCAGCAGGTGGCGCTCTCGATTCCTATAACTTCATGTTTAAGAACAGAGAGAGAGAGAGAAGAGAAGCGGGAGAGGGACAGGGAGAGACTGATGGTGGGAGACAGAAGGGACAGTAGGAGAGCAAGACACAGGTGGAAGGAAAGAGTAAAGAGGGCAAGGGGGAGAGAGAGGGAGAGATGGACGGCAAGAGACAGCGGGAGAGTGAGACTGAGGTGAAATGGATGAAGAGAGCAAAGAACAGATGGAGAGGACGAGAAAGACTCGCTCGCTCATTAACACTCCGCTCTGCTCTTCCTCAGGTTCCCATAATGCCTCTGTGCAGTTGTGGAAGTGCGGGCAGGGGTTTCGAGGCCTGGAGCCGCTCTTCTCCGTCCCGGTGGTGAGACACGACACGGAGCATTTCACACCCGAACCTTTAATCGTATGAGGAAGAACTCCTAAAGACTGGTTTCTCTTTCTTTTGTTTTCTTCCAGAAGGGTTTCGTGAACAGTTTGAAGTTCTCCAACTCGGGCAAGTTCCTGGTGGCCGGCGTAGGACAGGAGCACAGGTACACCGTCCACAGGAGTAATAAAAACACATCGGCACTTAGTGTACCTGCATGATGCAAGCACATGGGGGCGCTGCTGCTCCGTGCAGATTAACTCTGAGCACCGAGCGACTGCTGAACTGCAAGAATGTCTGATTTTAAAAAAAGAAAAATGTGTATATATATTTGAAATTTATTTAAAGGTTGCTCTGTTCGTGGAGAAGTGGGAACTAGGAAGAGTTTTTAAATACATGAATTCTAACAGAACGCCAACTCGTAAATCCCACTCGGATATTCTAAATAAAAGAGCGCTGGTTTCCTGTGAGCGATGTTTCGAGGTCTTGCTAAATACAGGACAAGTTGTATGATTTATTTTTACTACACATTTTTTTAAATTTATATTTCTAATAATCACACAGACACCTATAATATCTTGAGCTTAATACAAGCCTCCAGTTATTACAAAACCTTCCCAGTTATTGTGGTGACATTTAATGTCTTGGTCTTAAATTGTTGTGATTAATGCAGTCTCAGAGCACTGAAGGTGTTTTCACCAGATGGTGTGTGTGTGTGTGTGTGTGTGTGTGTGTGTTCTTTAGGCTGGGCCGATGGTGGAGGATAAAGGAGGCTAAGAACGGACTTTACATCATTCCTCTCAAAAGACAGAACAAAGAGACGACGATTGAGCAATAACGTGATCTCTCACACACACACTGAGGACTGGACTAGAGTTTTGTTGACTTGAGTTTTGTTCTGGATTAATTTTTTGTTCTCTTCTTTATTATTCATCATGTTATATTTCGCAGAAACCTTAAAATAAATTTCCGTTTAAGTTTGACTCGTTGTTATTATGGACCTGTTGGATTCTGGATGGTGATTGGTCAGAAGATGGTCTGATATATCTGTGCTTGTATAAAGTTAACGTAGGTTTGTATCGATGTTCTTCGTCCAATACATTATGGTTTCTATAGCAACTGCTCATTCCATGACTTCTAGGGAAACTGATCATAAAATTGTTCTGCAAGAAGGAGGAATAGGTCATTTCAAGTTGTCCAGCTCAGTTGAAGAGTGATGAAGTCCGGGTTAGGGAACTTCTGACTTCCGCGCTCACACAGGAGCTCCAGGGGTTCGACTCTCTGACCCGTCCTGGTTTATTCACCTACAGTTTAGCAGCAATTATTGAAAATGTCATGAAGCCATTTAACTTCCAATAAAAAAAAAGGTTTTTGTTTATATTCATTTAACCCTGAACACATTCAGCTTTAAGAGAACATTTGGAATCGTCCACAAGTCGTGTGTTAATCAAGAAGCTGCATGGTTCAGTTCCCCTGAAGATTATTACCAAGAAGGAAAGTAAATTCTTTCATTTTTCTTTCCCATTATTAATACAATTAACATTATTGAGTGACTTACCTACAGCAGTGTTACTCAAACTATATAATTATATAGGATATAAGTATGTAATTAAAAAGATGTATTTTAAGCAATTACTTTGAATATCCTTAAACTCCTCATGACATTAGCATGGATGCTAATGTTCTTAAAAAAAACCCCTATATTTTAACGTTAATTCAGAGTAAAATCAGCATTTCACATCAGCAAAGTCTTTAATATGAGATATTAAGCAGCCTCATGCACCAATTATCATTTTCATGGTTTAATTGGGTTTTATTTATCAACTGTTTAATTTTTTTATATTAAATTTTTTTGACAAGAATTAAGCCAAAATCTTTAGTTTGTGCTCAAGAAAACATCACTTAAGTGCCTTGTGAAAGAAATTAGTTTAATATGATGCAATGCAGAATTTAATTGACTTTTAGTTTTTTGTTAACTCCATTTATATAAGACGGCTGCGTTTCACATGAGAACTTGTTCCTAACTGAAATACTTACACTTTCTAGTCTTGACAGGTTAATTCCTATAGAAAAGTTCACTCGACACCATCCCTTGAAGTTTACACACGAGTTACAGGCATTTCTCACATTTCACAAATTATGATCCCAGGCTGATAGATCATAGGAAATCCCTAGGTGATTGTCCAAGGATTCACCAGTTCGGCCCCCCAGTTGGGACGTGACCCAACACTAAGATGTAACATAGATTACACTGGTGGTGTGCTCTCGATTCCTTAAAGCTGCGACAAAACAGACAACTTTGTCATTACAAAAAAAAGTTTATTTACATATATTACAAGAATCGCAACAACAGGTTCACCAAAGTTCACATTTAAACACAATTTTTTTGTATCGTTATAGCTACTTTCAAATACTTTTATTCAAATCTCATACACTAAAGATTTAGTCAAGTTCAAAAGGAAATACTGACTCTAGGGATTTGTTCTTGCATCGCCACTAAGCTAGTGCATGGAAAGAAAACATGGGACGGTTCATTAACGGCACGTGAAAAGAACAACGCAAAGTCTAAGAGCTAAAGAGCTGCTGAAGTAAAACATGGCGGAAACTCTGGCGCTCGTCCTCCCAGAGCTCGGCTTCAAGTCAGGTTCACAAATGCAGTCCTTTTCTGGAAAAGAGATCTAACACCTACCTGCATGTTCGAACCACGGACGGTGGTGTGAAAAAGTAAATACACCCCCTGAAAAGTTGTTTATTTACTTTATCGTTGCACATACAGTACAACCCCTGAACCTCAGTGCTATCGATGAAATACACTGAACTAATCTAACAGCAAACACTGAGAATAATTATATATATATTTATATATTTATGAGAATAATTCTATTTATATGATTTAAATTTTATATATATATATATATATATATATATATATATATGTCTATATAGTTTTGCAATAATTTGGCTAAGTTCCGTAGATCTATGAACATTATACAATCCTAAGAACAACTTTTCAGGGTTGTACCTACAGCAGTACGCTGGAACGCGTGTCTCGTTGCTATCGCTGACGAATAATACTGTTAATACCTGATAATCTTCGTTCAGTGAAGTTCAGATTTTATAAATAGGTAAAGTTAAATATCTACTGTTAACATTCCATAAACTCCAAAGTGCACTGTAAAGCATTCATTTCTCTAACACGCTTCATACAACTTTATTTCTAAATGCAAATCTTAACACCTTGCCCTTGCTGACTTCCCCTCACCGGTTCAAATGTATCATTATCTTAAGTCGAATCACCTTTTAGGAGGACTGAAGGTTCATATGTATTTCGAGCAAACAACAAGAGTTGAGGTTATTTTTTTTTACAAATCTTGTACTGATGACGTGAGAGTCAAACCGTTCTGTAAATTTTTCTCCAGCACATCGCGAAGACTCTTAATAAAGGTTGAGGTCAGGATTCTGATGTCCAGTTCATGTGTGAAAAAGATTCCTCACGCTCCCAGAACCACTCTTTCCCAACCTGAGTGCTATGAGATGATGTGATAACCTGGTGATTCACTACATTCAGGTGGTCAGCTGACTTCATTTTATTGCCCCATAACAATAAAATGTTATTGCAGGTCTAGACTCAGCAATATCGTTACTGAGTCTAGACCTGAGCGACTGATCAACCCCAGATCATAACACTGTCTCCAGACGCTTGTACAGTGAACACTATGCATGATGGGAGCATCTCTTCATGCGCTTCCCTTCTTACCCCCTGACACGCCCATCACCATCAGTTTCTCTGGATAAGGGGGTCTGCTAAGTGCCAAAATGTAAATGCTTAGTCCCAATCCTATGAGTTCTCATCTCACCATACCTTCACCATTAAATATTGGTCAGATTTCTACTGGACATTTTTTTTTTACAGTGTAACTACACCTAGCGTTTACGTGATGTCTGATCGCACTCATTCATGATTTTTTTTTTCTGATCACATTTCTACATTTCTTTCTTGAATTTAAAATAATATATTGGACAGTTTTCAACTCAGCTCCGGTCATTTCAACTTAATCTCCTTAGTTGTTTTCTTTGCTTGATGTAGGTCTGCATCACGGGACATGGGACATGGCTGTTTAAGAACGGAGACACTTCATCAGTTAGAGTTTTTGCAGCTGAAGTGCCGTAATTATACAACTGAATTAAAAAAATGGCTATTTAAATGCCAGCGGAGATATTTTCGGGCCAGGCGGAGGTGTTATTTAATGTAACTGGAAGTTAAAACTGAAAATATACACATAAGAAATTGGAATAATTTTGCAGCTACTGACCGGTGAGGGCATGTCGACAAAGTCGTGTTAAACACACTTCCCAACTTTCTGTTTTATAATTTTTACAGTTCATGTCCATACTAAATCAATTCCCAGCTTCAAACGTTCACAGGTTAGTTGCCACTGAAGCTTTGTACCTTACAAATATAACATCATCTGGCAACAAAACTACTCACTAGTTCATACTGGCACGTCGTTTCCAGTCACATTTACAGGATTTGTATTATAATTATTGAACTCTTGTATAGTCAAGTATTTGTGTAATAGAATGTCAGTGCTTGAAATGGATGACTGAAGCACCCTTGGTGGAAGAGGCATCGATAAAAGATTTATTCATGACATCACTGGAGATGGTGTAGTCGTACGTAGTCGTGCGCGGCCGCGAGCTTCGCCCGTTCCTTCACAACGACGACGTCGTAGAGTCGACTACCTCTCGCCCGTTGCACACGGTGGGAACTACCGTCGCGGCTGAGGCTGTGGACGAAACGTCGAATGTTTCATGGTCAGTTCTAGTGAGACACATTTCAACTTTTAACCTTTCGCGCACAGAAACATGATGCAATCTCGGTGTAACCGTGTTGATCGCTCAAGCATGTAAAGGTCTTTGGCATGGGTTTTTTTTTTTTTCCCAAAAGCCTGAATTCCACTCGGACATGATCCGCAGAAAGGCATTTGACTTACTATACAGGGGGAATGTAGTATCCGTGCTGTTACACTATGGGGTTATTCTTAAGCATGCAGTTCTATGATGTAGCTTGTTTTTTTTTTCTAACCGTAAAGGAATACACCAGCATCTTTAAACTTCATCGATGGCAAGATATTTGTCGTTAAAACGTGCCAGAGTATTCCTTTAACCCTGTTAAGCACGAAGCAGGTGTTTGACTACCGTGTGAGTAGGTGGAGCTGGGTGCCGTAGCGGCCACGGCGAACCGGTTGTCCTTGGCCCTCAGCGTCGTCACGTTCTTCTGCGGCTGAAACAGTATGATGTGTATCTTGGGGGCGAAGAGGCAGCCGAGGACCACCGAGCCGCTCAGGCTCACTGAGATGCACATGGTGGTGGTCTGGACCTGCAGAGAGATACGGCCTCGTAAAACATTCATACATGCTGAAGATAGTGGTGGCAGTCTTCTAGCACCTTGCTATAATTTAAAAGAATTATTTATTTCTGTTCCAGCTAAACGCCTCTCATCACTTTTTGATATTTCGATCACTTTTTATTCATTTCTTACCAGCGCATTTCACATAATTATCAGCTGCACAGGACGCCCATGTCTCTGCACGAACCTCTAGGGTGCTCGCTTCTTATCCACCTTTGCCTGAAACTCTTTATTTTAAAATCCGTTATTTAAAAAAAAAAACATTAGTTCTAATTAACATCAGAAAATGCAAATAATTGTTCATTTGAATCTTCATTTTTATTCATCAGTGCCTCGTTGTACTGTAGAATAAATATTTGCCTCCAGATGTTTAGATGACGCCTCTCATTTTTTAAATCAGCCTTTTTAATACATCTCTAACTCCCACGTGGTGTGTTTAAACACCTTATTAGCTCTATAATGAAAGTTTGTTCAATGACTCCTTGCAGCGATAAGAGTAAACACGCCTTTAGACACCAGGAGCGGAATTTCTCCTGTTCCATCTCACCACCACGTCTCTAGTCTCTCCTGAAATCAGAGCTTCTTAGCTCAAACGATTGTGCCTCCGGGTGAACTTTTTAGCATGCACGCTCTCTCTGTAAGCTGATAAAACCTTGAAGGAAGCCCTAATGTTCTCCAAAAGCTTAGCATATCACTCAGAAGTCAAATTTACACACTGCTGTGCTTTCGTAGCATCGTCTAACATCCGCCGTGTCAGATTGTACAGTGATAATTATACAGTAAGATCCTTTAAAGATGGAAACAGGAAACAGCAACGTTCAGAAAACAGGTTCGCATGGACACAAATGTGCTGCAAAGTCATCTCGAGGTAATAAGGCCTTTTGTTTTCTGTTCATTAGCGCTATGTTTCACGCTATTCATTCATTAGGCATTGGCCTACTTATCAAGTAGGTTCAAACCTGAGCACCACCAGGTTGCTGCTGCTGTTGGGCCCTTGTGCGAGGCCCTCAACTGCTCCGATGCTAACGTCTGGGAAATCCTGTAAATGTTTCAGCATCACCGCCAGAGTATTTGTAGCTAAGCCTTTAATTCCATGCCATCCTACAGGTTGCTTTCAGACGAGCAATCTCACGACTTCTAAAAGCTTAACTCACAAGCGAAGAATTATTTTATGATGTTTTTTTTTCTTCTTTTTTTTTAAAAAGTTGTAAAGATGTACGTGTTTTATCGCAGCAAATGTTAGGGAAAATGTTAGGCATTGGGGTTGTCAGTCCTGCAGTAACACTTTCAGGTTGAATTCTCATCGATTTAAAACGTCTCCCAGAGCACCAGCTCAGAATTTCATTCGTGTGTTTTTTTTATTTTTATCTTTTTAAATCTTTGTCTGAAAACTTTTGTTGTTACCGCAGCCTCCACTGACACCAGCGTGCGACAGAGGAGAGCTCGTTTGGGATCGAATTGCACTACTCCGCGGTAAGCCGGAAAAAGCTGGACAAAATACCAAAGTGAGCCTTGACAGAGGCCACGCCGCTGTGGGAAGGAGAAGCGAGAGTGAGGAAAATACGAATCTCTTTGTTGCGCCGCACTTTGCTCCCGCCTGCGAGGCCGAGGGTGCCGTGCTGAATCCCATCGCCCCGAGCCTCTCTTTTATGCCAGAATACATTAAAACTAATTCTTCGCTAAACTGTTTTCATACTGAGATGAAGCTTCTCATTAGTTATGATTCTACATTTTAAACATGGCCAAAGGCTTTATGAATACATTTTTAGACTGTTGTAAACATCTGCGTCGTCTTGATACCATAGATCGGGTCTGAAACCTGACACCATCTAAAGTTTAAAACTTTGCATTAGTGGATTTTTTGTTGCTTAAAACCTATTAAGTTAAAAGTCACAGTCAGTACAAAAGCCGAAAGCAATGTTTTCTACTAATATTCACATCTAGGAATAAAAAGAAAGCAGGCTGTTTGTGAAATGCCAAGTGAACCCTGAAAACTTTTACTGATTAGCTAGAATTATTAGTACAAGAAGGCGCTGCATGATAACCCGTGTAACACTGGATGCTAACGTAAACCCCCTTCACGTTGGAAAAAAAAACAAAAGTTTTCGCATCACGACTAGCTTTTATATGAAATAAATAAACATTTAACCTTACTTAACCTTAATTAATGATTCCCCTGTACACCGGCTTCCTTAAAGCACAAACTAAGAGTGGTTCCTTTTTTTTCTTGCTACCGTCCTTGATAACATTCTTGGGACATTTTTATGTCTTCACAAAATCTTGCACAAAACACAAAAAAATCTATGTAAAAAATATGTAAACTTGCTTTGTCTGGCTTTCCACTGATGCAAACAATTTTAGAACGAGGGTTCGCGAATGTACGCACAACTTAGCTGGTGTTCGGTTCGAGCTCAGTTTGCTCGTTTTCTTGCAAAATGTCAGTTCCTAAGATGGAAATCCGTATGCCAAGGTACCCCTGTATTTATTTGCTTTTTATTCTAACTTCCCGTCACGTGTAGTGTAGCTCGAACAGAATGCTAGTAAGGTTGTAGGTTAGCTAGATTAAAAAACACATTTCTGAAACCTTCTGCAGATTGGCAGGTAACGTAACTTTTCCAAGACAGCCAGCTGCTTCCTTTCCTAACAGTTAAAAACAACCAATACTTGTGCTGGAGCCAATATTTTTGAAATGCTTCTTTTTTTTTTTACTTTTATTCTGAAATGATGGCCTTCAGCGAGGTAGCATATATCATCCGTCACGTCAAATCAGGGATGAAGAGTTTTACTGAGCACCCTGTAAAACCCCACGCAGTTCTTCTGAGGACTTTGACTGTCGCACCTGTTGCTTTTTGCCGTTAAAAACCCGGCAGCTTTCTTTTTGTTTCTTTCTAAAAAAGTGGTCACTTATAAAACGTGCTGCTTTCTTTCCTGGTCTACAAATATTTTTCTGTAACTTTTAATTATGTGGTGGAATACTGATGTTTAAAAATCATAAATGTTTTTGTGCTAACTTAAAAAATTAAAAAAATTTTACTCTATGAGAATGTTTGTGGAAGCACAGTCTTAGTGGTTAGCGCTATCACCTTGTACCAAATGTTTGTGTAAATGTTGACCGGAGATCCTACTTCGGGTGGAAAAATGGGAATAATTACAACTGTCACCACAGGCTAAACACTCCCTAGTTGGGCTACAGAGGTTCTTAGATGCATGGATGGAAAATTCACACACTATGGTCAATTCGGGAACATCAATTAGCCTAATCTGCATGCGGGAGGTAAACCCATGTAGTACGGGGAAAACGTGCAAACTCCATGCATGGGAATCGAACCTGGAACAAGGCCACAGTGCCAACCACTATACCACCGTGCCGCAGAATGTATACACCTAACTATTAATTAACACACATAGTATATATATATGTATATATATATATATATATATATATATATATATATTGTGGTAAAGAGTCAGAAGGATATGTATTCATGCATAAATGACACATTTCACGTACTATTGGCCAGAGTGCAAAACTAACCTATGTGTCTAAGCATGGGTCACATATACAGTAGGAAGGGTGAGGTTGGTTGTGTATAGTGAGCACATGGTTGACTAATAAATAAAAATTGTTTGCATGAACAAGATGGATGTTTACCCACTTAGTTAGCTGTTATTTTCCAGAAAACGTGACATCAGTCATTATTTTTGCTATGAAGCTTTTAGGAAATTTTGACTCATAATTATTTGTTTAATTGTTTGCACGTTTTTGTACATTAACAATTTATTAAGACATTCCATCTACCTTGCAATCTTTCTCAATATCTAACACATCATTCCTTCCTTTTATTGTCATCACCTCAACTGGATCTGCTATATGTACACTTTGCAATTCTTCTCTTGATCTTTACACCGATGAGGAAACGTTGGCTTTCTTGCTGGCACGGTGATCTTTTATGACAGCCGTTTCCATCGGCAGGCCCGGCACTGCGGCTCAGACAGCCTTCGGCCATTCTCGATGGCTGTGTTTACCGCGGAGCTAACTGACTTCTGACATCTCGCACCACACAGCAAAACGAGTCCGCTAATAAAGTGCGACGGGCCGCCCACTGTCTCCCGGGGGGGAATCGTAATACACCCGAATGTTACGTGCTCACGCCTCTATGAGACGTGTATTTGTGTTGGTTGATTATAATAATAAATAAACAAATCTGTCACTTAATGCCCTGTTCATTGTGGCATTTCTGAGCAGTTTGTATAATAACCACGATATCTTAAATGGCTAATGGCTAGTGCATAAAAAAATTTAAAAGGCATCAGTGTTTCGCCCATCCTTTAGAAGATGTGCTTTTTTAATACTTGAACACACAGTTTGTGGTTTTATGGAAAAACTTTAACAGGACAATAAATTACTGGCCAGGTAGTTAATGGTGGAGTAAATGATTTGTGAACTAGTACAGGGTCCAGCGTTACCACTGACTCCCAGCTCCAGGGTCCTGGGTTCGAGTAGAAACTCAGGTTGCTGTCTGTATGTTTTTCCCTGTGACTGTTTGAGTTTTCCTCAGGTTCTCTGGCTTCCTGACAATAATATGGCATTTGGTGGATTGGCTATGATTTATGAATTATTTGCTCCTTGGTGTAATTGAGTGTGTGAGGGTGACCGTGTATGTGTGTGTATATGGTGCTCCGTGATGGACTACAAGCTCCCATTCAATGTGACTCTGACTAGGATAAAATTTTCTAAGATGAATGAATATGAATCTGAAAAGCTTCCGACCATTACCTAAAGCCATTTTCATTTCATCAGCTCTAAGAAAAACTTTCTCGAAAGACTCACTCAGCGAGACTCCAAGCTGTCGCTGGTTCCGCTGTTAAACCTGTAAAACTGAGAATATTACCAAGAGCTCTAAAGCTCTCTGAAATTAAATGATTGTTCTGGAGTGATAAATATCTTGTCTAATATATTCTGTCTCTCTGTGAGAACATCAGTTTGAAAGAGTAAAAGTAAAAAGTGCAAAACAGTAAAAAAAAAAAAGTAATTTATTGATAAGACAAAATTCTCACTTACCCTGTAGTCACTTGCGGTGACATAGAAGATGGGCTGAAAGGCCAGCCAGATGATGCATGTGGTGTACATGGTGAACCCGATGAACTTGGCCTCGTTGAAGTTCTCAGGGCACTTCCTGGTCTTGAAGGCATAAAACGTGCACAGGACGATGAGGATGCAGTTGTAGGTCAGTGAAACCAGCATGCTGGAATCTGGACTGTTGCACTTCAGAGTCACCATGTCACGCCTCTCGGGACTCCATTCCTTCCTGACACCCGGTGCCTCCACCAGGAGCCACACCAATGCCACCAAGAGCTGGGCAGAGATTAGCACACCACAGATGGCCACTTGTGAGGCGGGGCTGATGAATCGAGGCCTCTGGGCGCCGTCTCGTACTCCACCAAAGATCCTCGCAATCCGATTGGTCTTGGTAAGCAAGGCAGAGTAGCAAACGGCAAACGAGGTGCCGAGGCCAAGACGTCGCAGGGCACAGACAACTGTGGACGGCTTGGCAATGTAGATGAAGGTCATGGCATAGCACAAGAGAACCCCCAAGAGGAGGATGTAGGACAGCTCACGGCCGCTAGCCTTCACCACTGGAGTGTCGTTGTTTCGTAGAAAAACTCCAGCCACAGCCAGGGTACACATCATCCCCAGACAGGCGATGGTCACGGGTCCTACAGCCCAGGCATCTGACCAGTGGATGTATTCTTCTGGAAGCTCGTAGCAGCCAGTCAGGTTGGCCAAAGGCCACTCCCCGAAGCCGCAGTCCTCACAGGTGAACTCATCTAGAAGATACTGATGGGCTTGGCAGGGGATGCAGATCCAGCAGCAAACATCCCCGGGTTGCATGCTCTTGGCCTCGTTCGGGTGGCATGGATCACTGCACTGGGAAGTGGGGACCGCTCCTCCAGTCCAGTGTAAAATACTGGTGTTAAGTACCAAACTTTGGGCCCAGTACCCCACCTTCCTGTAGGCATACCTTCCGTTTTCTTGCTGAAAATGGAAAATGTTGTAGCGGCCCAAGCTGTCGCCCAAAGAGGTGAAGCGCACCACATTCTCTGTGTCAGCGGGTCTAAACGGAGCTAGTTAAAAATGGTGGAGAGAAAGCAAAATAAATATGGGTGAAGTTTGGTGAAAAGATAATATTAAAAATAAAACAGTTTGACTTAGAGACCACCTCCTTCATTAGTACACATACTAAACACAAAATGGTCTTTAGCAAAGATTTGAAAAATGCTAAGGTTTTAAGCAAAGGTGGCAGAATTAACAAATTCAATATGCTGAATTAAAGTCTAGTAGCGATTAATAATGACAAGATTTTACATCAGTCAAACGAACGGTGGATAGCATTGTTAGTCTCATTTCTTCCATAGCTTAGCTAGCTAGTCTACCATTAGCTGCTTAGCTGCTACCATTGCTACGATAGTATACTGCAATTAGTCTATGCAATTAAACATGACCATATTGCAAGCATACAGAATAGAATATGGTTAAAGGATGTGCAAAACATTGTAAATATAGGCTTATTTTAAAACAACAACAACATTATTGGTGTGAACCACAAAAAAAAAAAAAAAAACGTGCAAAAGTTCACAACCCTTAGTATGTTAGACCGCTTCTAATCTTACCTTAACAAGTGTGCCCGTTTAAAGAATGCACAGGCCAGAGATAGTGTGGGCAGGATCCGTTGCTCAGATTACCCTCAATCACTTTCATGTGCTAACAAACCTGCATTGCATAATGACCTGCCAATCACTTTCTCTAAACTTGGACTGGTGGAATTTTGTTTTGTCCTTCCCCATGGGGTGTGGATCAGCCGTAATTTCGTGTGAGTATCAGCATAAACGCTTATGTTTAGATTGGAAAACCAATGCACTTATGTGTGATCGTGAGCGGAAAAGTACATAGTCTTCGATTTTAATGTGGTGAGTAAAAGAACTATTTTTCCAGCAAAAAAGTTGCAAGTAGAAGTAAAAGGATTTTAAATAAAGTATAGTCTCACAATAAAAATACTTAAGTACTTTATTACTTGCAACCTTTGCCCATGGGCTTCACTGCTGACAATGAGTAGACCACCTCTGATGTTTAATGTAATTTACATTTGTAATGTAATACTGAGGAAAAATGTAAATACTCAAGTAAAGTACAGATCCCTCCATCCATTCATCTAGGAACATATTTAGTCCAGCATAGGGAGGCCAATGGTGACCATTGTATTTATTCCCATTTTCTGACTGTGGTAGGACCTCCGGTCAATATTCACATGCACGTTCACACAACTACAGGCAATTTGGGAACGCGAATGAGCCTAAACTGCATGTCTTTGGACTGTGGGAGGAAACCGGAGTACCAGGAGGAAACCCACCAAGCACGGGGAGAAGATGCAAACTCCATGCACACAGCCCCAAGGCGGGAATCAACCCCGTACCCTGGAGGTGCAAGGCGACAGTGCTAACCAGTAAGTCACAAAAAACTACTTAAGTACAGAAACAGACAAGTAGTTGGACTTTATTACTTGCCACTTCTCCCCATGTGCTTTAGTGCCGACTGCCTCTGATGTTTTGCCTTCTGTTCCTTAAGTGTGTTTTTTAGTGATTAAAAACGATAAAATATTGAAACACTAACTGTGGCTGAATGAACATTTTCTTCTTTTAAGCTCTACACAGATTTAAAGTCCTGTCTATGTCCTGTCTCTTTTTTAATCCTCGTTTCTCTCTGTGCCGCTCGGCTGACTAGAGCTGCGGTAACCTAATCATTGCCGCTTTTAATTACATAGTTCAGTAACATCCTTTTCATCAGCAATAAAAACACCATTCAACACAGAGCATTCATCTGAGTGATGCCTGAACATTCATTGAAGTAGCGCTCCTCTGTTTATAAAGGGAATACTTCACCGGTAAACACTGCCGATAATAAATGAAAGACAGTAGGTGCCAATTAGCATTATGCAAAGCCAATCATGCTAATTGCCCCCCCTAGCTTTCAGCAATCACTTTTCATTTTCAAGTATTCTTTTCTGGAGCTTCTGTAAACATTGCCATTGTCAGTGGTGTAACTCACCATCAAACTTGGTCTTGAGGATGAACTCACGGTAGAACCTTTTGCCGTTGCCAGGCTTCATGGCATCGCACACTCGTGTGGTGTTGGGGCAGACAGCCTGCCGCATGTTATGCAGTGCGTGTGCCATTGCGTAGACGGCGTTCACGACGAACATGATCTTTGACTCCTGCTTGAATGAGCCATCCCTCAGGCTGTGTCTGGCGCAGCCTGGTTCATGCAGCCGACACCCAAACTTGTGCTCCCAGAATTCCCTGAACCAGGGGTTGCGTGTGTTGAGCTCTGGCGTGAGTTTGGTAAAGTAGTCCTCAAACTCGCGGATGGCGTAGGAGGAGAGCTCGATGGTGAAGGCGCCGTTCGCCGCTTTCTCACTGCCTTGCACCACACTCTCCTGTGCCCCCCAGCCATCACTTGCCACCCAGATAAAGGTAACGTTCATGCGTGCTGCTGCAACCAGAAGCTCTCTGGCGTCCTCGCTGCGCGTGAACAGGATCACCACTTTGGCATTGGCCTTCTGCTGCAGTGAGCGAATCACGGTCTCGTAGTTGCCCCGGTTCATGGACCGGCTGACTTTCACTGAAGTGGCGATGCAGATCTGGCGCACGCGCGCTTCCTGCTGGAAAGCATCAATACCTGTCTCACCATAGTCACCCTCTGAGGCCACTGTTGATACGTAGGTCCAGTTAAAGTAGCGCAGGATCTCAGCTATGGCTTTTGCCTGGTAGAAGTCTGGTGGGACAGTTCGAGCAAAGTAGTCATAGCGGGATTTGTCGCTCAGCTTCGCACTAGTGGAGGCATAGCTGATCTGAGGGATCTGGAAGAGGCGCAGCAGGTTGGCCACCTGGAGACATTTGGGGAAAAATAAAGACCTACTTAAAACTGTATTAACACATTATTCATGTTAGTGTTTGGTGCAACTAACCAGTAAGAGAAGCTCACATTATTGAGCAGAGGAGAGATCTTTTATACAGACAATACAAGCTGGCAGAAATGATCCTATGACTTGAGGCTACCTGAAGATTAATGTTGCGTATGGAGTATACCGTGTAATCCGACACACTTAGACCTTTTAGCTTTTTACAGTTTTTGTGTCATAAAAAGACACGTGTCAACCAACAACAAAGAGTGTGGACATCAGCAGGTCCCTGGACGACTCAGCAGATTTACAGACCTAGTGATAGACTCCTCCCAATGTACAGCGCCTCCACACAAATCAATTTAGATAGCCATGGGCTCTCTGCAAAGCTTGTTGACATGCAATCAGCCACAATCCATGCCTGTCCATGTCCTCACACTCCATGAAAAGATTGCCTCTGGCTAAATATCTACTCGGCATGGAGAGGGATTTGGATCCTACATTGCCTCCATCATTATCTAACTCATTCGGGTCAATCATTTCTGCTTGTCTAACCATGGGCAGAACTCGGCCAGGTTTCATTCTGAAGGATCGAGATAACGGATGCAACCAAAAACTACTGATAAGAAATATTGTTATATTTATCCCAAGGCATGATCGGGTTAAATTTTGATGATGGAATCTAACTCATAACTTATATGGTTCTCTATAATGGTTGCCTGCAGGCGTAGAGGGAGAATAAAGCTAAAGATAAAAAAAAAAAAAATCATATGGATATTTCTAAGGACAGAAAGAAAAAGTTATTAATTTTGCATCCGGTTGTTGCATTTCTTTCTCAACTTTTTTAAAGCCGAAGTTTGCTCATGAACTTTGAGGCGAACATTCAGGTGGATATTACATCTACATTCTTATTTCCCAGAGCATCAGAGCAATCATTGGAGGAACCCGGGGAAGCCGCTCACTCTGCAAATTGAAGTGACAATTAGGCCCGTGGGGAGCGCTGGCTAATCACAGAAAGCCAGCGTCCAGGAGGATTCACATATAGCGTAAGGCTGCTCACATTAAAAGACCATTAGTCAGAGGCTTCTTGGGCCAATTGTTCTGCTTTAGGAATTTTTTTTTCCTGTCGTATTTTAATGACTTACAATTACATGGACATCACGATGTGACCCCAGGTCACACCTCCCTCCGAGACACTCCGTACGTTGGGTTCACGAGCTCATGACGCTGGCAGTGCTCAGCAGACGAAATCTGATAACAATTCTCTTAAGGGGCTGCAGGCAATTTTCTCTCTCCTGACTTAAATTCCAATTTTGAGACCCACCTAGGGCAAATCTATTCCAATTCAGTCCCCAGACACATACAGCTGTTGTTATTGTATCTGTCTCTGCATGCATGTGGCTAAGGGATATGCATCGTAATGCTACTGCCTGGTTGGGCTCATGTTAAACAATGAGAACGATTTTATCCTTTCGGATTGTTTAAAAAGGTTTACTCAAGCGTTCTTTGCCAAGAAGACAAATTTCCTGGTTTTTAGTTTAATAAAAAAAATCTTGCAGCGTTCTATAAAAATCTGTTAAGAATAAATTTTGGGTTCGTCGATTATCGAATGTAAGAAAAATAATCACTTTGATCTAAAAAACTTTTTGCCAGATAATGCTACTGTACAGTACAAACAGAAATTATATAACTGATATAAACTGCCTGGCCAATAAAATAAATAAATAAAAATAAAGTCACCATTTCAGAAGGGTCCAAATTACTGGGCTAAAGAAAAACAACTAATGAAATTTGAAATGACTGGAACTGGGTTAAGAACGCTTAACATATCAAACCCTGGACAAATACCGACCCTGAACCGTCAACTTTGTGGAAGAAATGCGGCCAAAATAAAACATCATGAATCGTGGACATCACTTAAATGTTTGGTGAAGTTGCTTCATCAAAGCCTAAGATGGCTGAATTAAATCTTAGTAAGTATAAGTAATAAGGAAGCTGACAGATGAGTCTTCAAAAGCAATCAGTATATTTCTGGGATGGTCACTGTGGCACTTCTTGATTTTATGCTGTATATTTTATGTCTCTAATTGTGTGAGTGTCTTATGCCTGCTAAAGCAGCTCTTCAAATTTCGTTGCCATCTTCACAACACAATGACAATAAAGGCTAATCATTATTATTCATATTCTAGTCATTATTATCTCACTAGATGGATTTCTGTCATTGTCAGGGATTCATATTAGTCAGAAAAGTAAAGGGTTCCCAAGTTTCTACACTTTTTAGACTTGGAAATCTTTTTGTATCTGTTATATCTACAGTCTGTATTTCATTCCAAAGTAGTTATCCTCCATTCCATTAAAAATGATCCCATTGATGTGTTTTATTTTCCCCATGGCATTGTTCTACACAACTTCGTTTGGCACTTTACACAAAGTGTGGATATGTGTATAGTAATGTATACAGATGAAATCGTGCAGAAGCCAAAGTTTCCATGTAGAACGGTACAATAAAGCCTTTTCTTTTAAGAAATGGGTCCACACATACTGTAGGCACGGCTGCACAGCAGGAAACAGACATGGAAGCCTCACAGCTTCACAGCTTTGATCCCGAGCTCGGCTTACTCTCTATGTGAAGTTTTACAAGTTCTCGGCACTGTCTATAAACATGACGGTGGACTGGAATGTATAAGACCTGCAACTGTGCCTTGTTCTCTCTGTGTCCCTGCGAGAGTTTCATATCCGTCATGACCCTAAGGAGGATAAAGGACCATAAAGGGGTACACTTTTATTTAACGGTGCAGCCATATTCTCGAAAATCTGTAGCCTTCAACGGAGAACATGACATGGGAAAGATATTCAAGGTGAGAGACATTGGATGTGATGTGTTTGGTGTTTTCACTGCACGACAGACATGTTTAAGGAGGCTGGTGGGTTCAGGGTGACTGGATAGGAGATGAATCACTGACCTAAGGCGGAGAAACCGGAGGAAATGTAATTCGTTTGGACAAGAGCAAGTCTGGTCAGGACGAAAACACTGGCTCAATGTCAGTACTCCCTATCGAGGGAGACTTGTCTTGTTCTTTCACACATTAAGATTTTATTTGTGTCACTGCATTTGTTTCTTTCCCTTTCATTTGGCATTCCTCGATCTCAAGCGGAGTGTATGAGAGCGGCACCGGAGCGTTTGACAGAGACCAGCTCAGCTGTTGTTAACAGTCCATCACCCAGCACCATTTTCTCTCTGTCTCTGTCCCAGATATTCGATCTTTACACTCGGCCAGTATTAAAGCTGATTTTATTTATTTTTATGTTATACATGTAATATAGAAAATGTGTGTGGCCAAAGAAGCTACTTCTGAAGTTTATGCAACATGAAAGTGACCAATCTTGCTTCCCTAAAAATCAGCCACTTTAGCCACTTTGGAAAAATGTCACTTTATACGTGCCCCACAAATGGTCATTTTTTAGCGTTATACTGTCTCGCTTCAAACTAAAATCATTTAAAATGCAAATTCTTCTGATTTCTTTATAAGTATTGATACTAAAATTGGTGTGAAACATATGACCTGTAAACACAGCATTCTGTGCAAAAATCAGGATTTTCCCCCCCCAAAAAATCTGTAGTGTCTGTAACCGTGTCAATTTAGCATTTTAGAATGAAACACTTTTTCAGGTTTATAACTTTTAATGTGAAATCTAAATCAGCTAAGTTTCATCTGAACAACAATTAACATCATTGAAGTGATTAATGGGTACGAAATTATATTTAGTGCATATGTTTTTTTTTATCTGATAAAAATATAAATGTGTATTGTAAATTTACAAAAAACTAAGCATGAATCGTATATAAGTATTATGAGAAATGGTGTTATATATCTAAAAATTAACTTTTTCACCTAGGTAAGACACTTATCAAATACGGTACCATGTTTTGCCCGTAAGGCAAATAAATTCTAACTGACCTTCAACCAGAGAGGGTCACCATTCTGCACCATTGTTTGTGGCCAAATTTAAGGATGACTTTTCAAGTGTAGGTGATCCTGTTCATTGTGGTCACATGATCCACAATCAAATCATTCACCATTTTGTCTGCCCTGGATTTCACATAAGGATTGTTAGTCATCGGAAGTTACTGATTTTTATCCAGATCCAGATGTTCTCCTGGGAGATTTACAATGTGGTGATATTTCTCCAGCTCTCTCATCAGGTAAGCTTTAATGTTAAATTCGTCATTTAGTAAAACTGAAACATTGTGTAAGCAGTATATCAGCGCGGTTCACATTCTGTTATTAAACACATCAGTGTTTCTTCCTACCTTACCATCCACCTGTCACTCTGCCATCTGTGCTGTCTGACAAGTGACTGAGCTTGCGGTGTGTGTGTGTGTGTGTGTGTGTGCTCACTCCAGTGTATTCACACTGTTTAGCGTGTAGGAAAAATAACCCTGACTCGTGATAATGCTCCCCGAGATAAAATCTTCACTATGCCTGTCTTAGCCCAGGATCAGATGAGCGTGTCTCCTCTCTTTTCTTCTCGTCAGTGGGATGCTGATAAAACCCTACTATCAGGGATAAGTTGCAGCACTGACATGCACAGCATTGTAACAGGCAAAGCGGTGACTGGCTTAGTTGTACAGTATATCAGGTCAGACTTCACACACAGGCGCTCTACAGAGATGTGCAGGTGACATTATGACTGACGTCACTTGGTTAATGCCGCCATGTTGCCAGTCTAGTGTGAGTCAAATAGTATGCGGTCGCCAGAGACGTGTTGTGTGGTGAGCTGCGAAATACTACGAGGTGGAAAATTGGTGTGCGCTTCTAGAAGCATATGACCTGTAAAACTTATGACCTTTTCAAGAGTTTAGTTAGCAGGAAGTGAAGCAGCATTATGTTTCAACGCAGTGACTTAGGGACGCAGAGGCATGCGCAAGGGGTTTATCTGGTTTAAGTGCAGGTTTAATCTGCCAAATGTTTATAAAACAAGTCTTTTTAAAACAGATTACAGAACATATTACAGGAGAGAACTATTTTCTCAAGTATGGGTATAATATATATAATAAAATTAAACCAGCCATTGGCTACGAAGTTCCTTATAAAGGCGTGAAAGCCACAAGGCGTGAAAGCCACAAGGTCATACTTTAAAGTTTGAAGTAGGATAAATGTACTATTTAGATAAAAGGCAGATATTTACAGTAAATCTATATATAACACACTCTGTCCGTCACTCGGCACAGACTACAATTATATTCACTTTATATTGGAGTCATACAATTTTGATAGAGAACAAGACAGTAACTCACACAGTAACATATTCACACGTGTTTAATTGCAATTCAATTCCTTAACGTGACATGGCCAAGATGCCCTTAAAACCCAGAGCATCTTTGCCATCTTTTGCTTTACTATTTTACTACTATTTTAAAAATATGGTTGCAATATAAAATGACTTATTTTCAGCTTAATCTAGGCAATATAATGAACTGAGTTAAAAAACAAAACAAAATTAGGCATAGGCAAAGAAATAGCACAGATTCATGAGATCATGTTTTTTTATGGTTGTTTTTTTTGTTGTTGTGTTTTTATAATAATAATCAGCCAAAACTTGGTATTGGTGCAAAAAAGTGTCTCACCTATGGGTGAAAAAGTGAATTTTCAGATAGAATTATATAACACCATTTTTCATAATACTTACTGCTTTACAGTATCTCCTGATCCATGTTTCAGTTTTTTTTGTAAATATTCATACACATTAATATTTTCATCAGATAAAAAGAAACACATTTGCTGAATACAATTTCATGTCCTTTTATGCCCATAACTTTTTTTTTAACTAAAATCTTTCAATGATCTTAACTGTCTTAACTTAGATTTCACATGAAAAGACATAAACCTGAAGAAGTGTATTATTATATCCCATCTTAAGATATTGCAACTTGAATATGACAGGGTTACAGACACTACAGATGTTTTGCTTTTTAAGCTTTTACTAAAACCAAAAAACTATTTTAGCCAAAGATTTTACACATCAGATGCTTCTAGAAGCTTACACCACTTTTAGAATTAAAACTCATGAAGAAAGATGAATCATTTGCATTTAAGATTTTTTAATAGTTTGAAGCGAGACAGTATAAGAGCCATTTTTGGGGCACATAATAAAATCATCTCTCCTAAACAAAAGATTTTTAGGAAAACAAGATTGGTCATTCCGTGTACTTTAGTATTAGCTTATTTGGCAAACACATTTTCTGTATTATATGTATAACTTAAAATAAAAAAAAAATCAGCACCAATACTGGAATTGGCCATAATATTCATGATAATTATTAGTATTATTGAGGCTTCACAATAATAATAATTAGTGAGTCATTCCTATATTCCTGTTGTGGCAAATTTACACATTTTAAAAGTAATAACAACTTGGGTTCTACCTGACATATCCGGAAAAAAAACAAATCCACAGTTTGAAGTCTGATGGCTACAAAAATAACATGATAATGTGAGGCAGCTGCACGAGATCTGTAGGCAGTTGCTATTAAATTTAGACCATCATGTTGCTCTTATGGAGGGTGAGGATAGAAAGCTTTTTTTTTTTTTTTTTTACCAGATAAGAGGTGGATTGTAATGCTAATGTAATGCTGTACAGGGCTAGTTAGCTAGCTATGAACAGTATTCTCGCTGTGTGTGGTTGAATTGAAAAAATGTCTGAGATAGCGTTAAACTTATAGTTAGCCAGCTATACTACTTCGAAATGCCTTATTGCTGAATATCTGTCATAAACCTACAACTTGCATAACTAGCGTGGTAGTCATCGCGGCTTGCTAGTCATTAGCTAGTTAGCAGGCTATGTTATTCAGCTGAAAGTAGTTTAGTATTCATCAACAAAACTAGAGCTGGATCAGAACAGAACTCGATCCTCATATTCGCAAGTTGAAGGTAAATTTGACGCTGTTTGATGAGGCTGAAGTATTTCTAAAAAAGGGTCTGTTTAAGTCCTGAATGAGAAAGGGACCTTCAGCTAGTGAATGGAATAACAGCTTCTGGCAGGGACAAAGACACGAAAGAAGGGGAAGACATGAAGTGTTTGAGAGATGAGACAGATAAAAATAGTAAGCGTGCGAGCTGGAGCGAGAGATCGCGGGGATAAAACGGAGAAAGCGTCGGGAGGCGGAGATTGAAAAGGTGAAGCGGCGTGGTGTTTTGACCCCGCGTGCGAGTGAATCGAAAGCGGAGTGTCTCGTGACGCAGTTCTGCCGCTTTTTACCGTCCTGCTTTCAACATGAAAGGCCCATCTGTTTTATCAGCTCCCGCGCCAGGCGTGTGGGCATCACGCTGCGGCTTCAGCCAGAGAAGTTATAAAGAGACACAAACACTCAGAGATGAAACAAACAGACTGAAAATGGAATTTCATCCTTCGCATTTCAAAGGAATGAAGTCGATTGGAAGCGTGCAGTCGTTTAATTTCCCCGAATATTACCTGTAAATCAGCATAATGGGATCTGATGTGTTTTAAATGATGTGCGGGTTTTCAGTGAGAGGTGGCTTACAGCGTATTGCTCATTAGCATTCAGTGAAACCCGACGCACAGGTGAGGCCTCTGTGTGAGTGACCTTGTGCAGCTCGGAGACGATGGATGACTGTTCGGAGCAGCAGTAACAGTATTAATACTCCTTATCCACTCCTCATTGGTGTCTCTGTCTCTTCCTGTTTGGTTTGGAGCTGTTTGAGCTCCATGGCTCGTGAACCAAAGTGTAAACCCATATATTGAACAATATAATTTTTGATAACGTAATGATGCCGAAGGTCACTGTTACACCGCAGCGCTGATAATGTCTCGAAAGCTGTTTTGATTGAATTTCTCGAACTACTTGTTGTAACACGTTATCGTGTCTTCGTCTGTAGTGACTCCCAGCAAGGACGCTCCACATAAACATGAACGTCATATGGTGATGTTTTCTCCAGTGTCAGTACAGACGAGTTTCCATCTAGAGCTTTCTCGGTGACACGACAGGCTTCGTTTTTTTTTGTCTTATAGTAGGATAAGTATTTTTTTTAATGTTGGAAAGCAGCCTTAAATAAATAAGGCAATATGTTAGTATACTTGCATAACAGTTGATAAATAAATAATTGAATTATAAATAGGAATAAAAGAAAGCTCTTGTCTTTAAATGACATTTTTAGGTTTCATACACTGAAGGACGCGAAAACTCGTTTTGTTTGTCTGTCCAGGAAGATTCTGTCACAGCATCATGCAAAACTGTCTGGACAGAATTTAATGCAACGTTTGCATCCGCCTGATGTTTAACCTGCACTATAAGTAAAATCAAAATGTTGATTAAAAGTGATGTTATAGCCAGTCAGATTTAATAATCTACTTTAAAATAATCTACTAATGCTCTACTGTCTCAATGTAAACAAACACCTGCACCAATAGATATTAATTAGAAAAGATAAAGTGAATATTTTTCCTGGGATTAGTTCATATTTTCACTTCCGCTGAAATAACAGCGCTGAAGTGAGTCATTTTAAGACAAAAATGTATTTCTTTGTTTTAATATGTTTGACAGAGAGTTCTGCTGTACAGGACAGACAGACAGACATGTACGTAGGCATCAACATGTAATAATAATAATATCACTGCCTATGTTAAAGCTCATCAGATTATTTTTTAGCTTTAACCTTATAACTATTTCTACAAAACTCTTTTCCGTCAGCGGCGGGTACTTACATTCGATAATAATTCCGTACCGCAATCATAAACGGATATTTTTTTTGCACAAGAAAAAAAGGTCCTTGTGTTGTGAAATCTTTGAGAACCCTTCAAGGACAATTTCACCGTGCATGTTACATTGCGCATGCAATTATTATTATTCCTGATTCTCTGCATGCACAAGGTCGGTTTCATGTAATATATATATATATATAGTAATTTATTCTTTCACTTGCTGTATGAAGCTGCGAGCGCAGGAAGGATGAAAGAAGACTAGCAATCGGGTTGCGTTATGAGTGCCGGTGTGAACTCTGGAAAATCTGCCAAACGTTCATATAGACTCACACACAGTAACCTAGGCGATGTGCTGCCGCTTTAATTAGAGCACAGGAAGCCTCTCGGTGAAAGAGTGACAGATCCAGACTGAAATGTTGCAGCCAGAATGAAAGCTCGGGAGCGCCTCGGGCTTTGTGCATGAAACAAATTCCTTGTAATGCCGTGATATTAAGATTTTGTATCCATATTAATTCACTGTTTATCGAAACAGCGTGTGGGTTTTTTATTATCATTATATTGTTTCCTGCTCTAAGGAGGGAGGCGTTTCGTTCTCAAGACAACCACACAAGTGGTCTGCCAATCTCACCCACACACATACTCAAATATAGATCTTTAGCTCACACACACATACACCAAAGATAGTGCCCGGTATCAGAAACACCCACACTTAACCCCAAAAAAAGACAAAAATACTATAATGACACCTGGAAATACACTTACACACCGATACCAGGCTACGTTTATGTTAGGTGGTAGAGACCCAAATCTGATCTATTTAAATCACACTCTTTTTTCATATGTAGTCCTAAACAGGACACATATCTGACCACTGTGCCATGAATGATAAGGCCGGGATCAAATTCCTGCGACTTAATCCTCATAGTGATCGTCCAGTGCAGCAAAACAACTTCATATAAATATATACTGTATATATAAACCATTAAGAGGCACAGATCTGATCAGTAAAGTTTGCATGTAAACATGCACTCATTATATTAGACTTCTTAACATCATTTACTGACTCATAATGCTTCCTTTCTTCATTCTACCTCACAATCCAGATGGCGTGCAAAAAAAAATAAAAATATTGTGTGAAAAAAAAAAAAAAAGCTCCTAAAATGGTTGGGATGTCTGCTGCCATGTGCTGCTTGTTTTATATGCGTGTTCATCCGCATCGTGTTTGCTCAGGGCTCGTGCCAAGCGGCATCTTTCTCATGCCAGCAGGCTGATTGAGCTCCAGACAGCCCGAAGGCTCCTCTTAGCTCCTTCTACTAAGAGGAGGACAGGTGGCTCGGGTTCTGCCAAAGCAGCGTCTCCAGGGCTGTTCTAGTCCCGCCACAGACGGAGGAAACGGCTCGAGAAAGCCACCCTGATACCACATGCTGTGAGCTATGATGAGATCTAGAGCAAGGAGAATTTGGTCAGTGCTATTTTGGGTTACGGAATGTAGTCTGTAACTTGTATCTGCTTTGTACATAAAAGCAGGTAAAAAGTTAAGATCTATTACAGACTCTGTAATACTGATAGGTTGAGTTTTTGTGTTCAGTTCTTTACAGTTCCTATAAAAGAAAACGGTGCTAACAAATACCAGCACAAGAATAGAGCTTTGTTATTTCCTTGCCACTCTCAAGTACTTTTTCAGAAAAGTATTCGCTAAAACCTGTTATTTATTGAATTCAGTTGTTTCAATCAATCAGACCCTTTATCCCAGTGAAGGACTATCTTATTGTTTCAGCATACAGCGATATCCTGGACAATACTATGCCTCTGTTGAATTTTGTAGCAACAGTTTGTTGAAAGCCCTTTTCTATTCCAACATGACTAATCCCCAGTGAAGAACTCAACTGGACCGAACACAGAGCCCTGACCTCAACCCCATCAAGCACCTTTGGGATGAACTGGAACGGAGATTGTGAGCCAGGCCTTCTCGTCCAACTGGTTTTGGTGGAAAAGCTAGCTGGACACACTCTAGCTCACATCCTATCAGTCCCATAGCTCAAGAAGTCACATCTACAGTATAAGTATGTTTTCACCCCCGAGGTTGGGAATGACGCCGTTCATACTGTATGGGACAACTCAGTGAGCACATTTACGTCATACCCCATCCAATTAATAGTCACATTCGTTTGTGTGAATAACCACAATGAACTTTGATTAAGGGTGTGCCACGAGACCACAAATAGCATGTCCAATCACAGTCTGGTGCTTTGTTTCATTTATTTCTGAGACAATTACGAATGTAAATAAGACCACTCCAAGAATAGAACTTAGAAACAACAATTAGATATCTTTGGGGCCATAATTACATCTCTAGTAATGAAGGTTGGCATGTGTGAGGTTTTTTTTTTTTTTTTTTAGATATTTTGAGATTAAAATCAAGCAGCCACAAAGTTCACTAGCTAAAGATTTTTCGACTTTTACCCCACTAAAGAAGCGCACTGCTTGCATAAAAGAAAACGCTACAAATCCCTCAGGTGGTCGAGTTTTTGCCGGCAAAACTCGGAACCAAACATAATTATGCAACGGGAACATAATTAGAGCTCGGCCCTCTCCCTGGCAGTGACAGCCGAAAGGAAGGAGCCGGTAATTAACCAAGCTTACACTCACAGCTCGCAGCTTTTCTGCAGCGAAGCACAGGAACAAGAAGACACTTCAGTGTCGACAGACCTGTCGGGGTTCAGGAAGGCTGAAAGCCCAGAGCAGGAAACTCCCAAAGTGGCAAGAGAATTTATACCACAATGGAGCTGTGACACTGTCCCTGGACGCGTCAGCTATTAATACGCCAAGAGTAGAGTCGTAGAGGTGTTATCACTGTTTTGGTCATTTCATGTTATCTAATTACACTGTCATTTCCTTCGCTTTAAAATAATTATCTTAAAGGAGAGTGCTAATTACTGAAATGAGAAAGAAAAAAAAACAAGATTGTAGCATTATAAAGCCTGCAAAACAGCCGTGATGATTTAAAATGCCGTGAAAACTATAAAAACCGATAACGCTCACGGTACTCTGAAGCGTAACATGATGTTATATCTTAGAAAATAAAGTATGACCCGATCATCTTAACTGGTGAAACTGAAACAGTAGGTTAACAAGAGGCTACAGTTGAAAGGATGACATTCGTTTTTTTTCGCATCCTACTTCGCTTTTGCTCACTAAATCCCTCCGATGTTAAAAAGTAATGGCTTTTATCTCACCAATAGTACACTGTATATGCACTTTATGGCCAAAGGTTTGTGGACACCTGACCAACACATCCATAAGTGAGCAGTGGAAGCACACAAATAGAGCACTTCCTTCACTGAAAACGTTTTCCAGCATGACACTTCCCTTGGCTTAGGGTAAGGGTAGCTCAGTGGTTAAGATGTTGGACTGGCGATCAGAAGGTCCCAGGTTCAAACCTCACCACCATCAAGTTGACACTGTTGGGTCCTTCACCCTTAGCTGCTCAGATATAAAGAGATTTAAAAAATGTAAGCCGCTCTGGATATAGCATCTGCCAAAGGTGGAAAATTTAAATGTTCCTGCCCAGGATCCCCTGAACATCCTTCACCCCGTTTCCATCAAGGTGGTTACGGAGCTAGTTCAAGGCTAGTATCCAACTTCAAACCAGTTCTTTGCTTTCAAACAGCCAAAGCACAGACAGTCTCAGACAGAAAAAACGGTTCCATGGTGGCACCAACACTTTGCTGGGCTAGAACAAGGAACTGCTTACCTCAAGGGCTAAGAGGTGGGATTATTGCAAAAAAACTAAAGGTTTGTGACCGCCATCTTAAAAAAATTGACTCAATGTGCAGCTCAAATGCTCCCTAGTAATGATAAAGCCAGGAGAACTGCTCACAAATTTATGTTGAAGTTCATTGAAGTTGTTGTTGTGCTTGCCACTAGCATTTTTCCTACTAGAATTCCTGGGACAGTATAGATATACATGGACATTTTTAATGACATAACGAGGTGACTCTCTAGCCCTTGGATTAACAAAGCCAGTTCTGTGGAGATTCACTATTGAGTCAGCCCTGAAATGGCACCAGACATGAACCAGCACCCAGTTCACTTTGGTGAAAAAGGGGGTAATTTAAATGCAATGAGGACTAAACCCCAGGCCTCCTTGATGATCTCAATAATGCTCTTGCTCAACAAGCACATATAAGTGTGATGCTCAGGTCTACAGAAACTTTTGGCTATAAAATATAGTATTCACTAAAAGGCGACGTTTAAAAGGAAACTCACAAGACTTGGGACTAGAACTTAATTTCATGTGGACGCCATATCTACCTGTATGGAGACATCACTATATGATCCCCCGATCACTCCGGATATAGCCAGTGGCGCCTCGTCTGGCACGGGGTTGGATCCGTCAGGGCAGATGAACCCAGGTTGGTGCACTTTGGTGAGCGACGTGCGGACGAACTCCAGCGACTGCTCGAGCGCATAAGTGTCCTTGGAGCAGGTGTCTAGGATGTGTGCGCCCAGTTTGAGGCCTGGTAGGATGCGGTTATCTTGGTTGATCTCATCAAGAGCCAGGAGCATTGCCTCCAGGCGCTGAATCCCACGCTGCTCGTTGATCTTACCGCAGTCCTGTGTGCCCTCGCCTTTCTCGTGGACGGGGAACAGGCCACCGATCACCAGGTCACCATCCAGGATGATCTCACGTTTGGCGCCGGGGAGCGCGGGGACGTATCTCGGGCTGGCCTGGACGAGCAGGAGGACGGCCATCACGGGGAGAACGAGGGGAACCATGACAGACGAATGGATCCTTACTGGAAGTACAGCCATGTTTAGGTGTAGTGAGTGTGCTGTTTGTTTAGATGTTTAGGTTTTTTATTTTATAGGCTGTTAAGGCTTCCAGTGAATGTTCTCGCATCTTCTTTTGGGATCTTTCAGGACCTGGAAAATGAACGAAGAAGAAGGAAATTACAAGGTTTATAATTCTATTAGAGTTTATTTCGATCAGAGCATCAGTATCTGTCCGTATCTCTCAAGTGTGATCGTTTAATCTGGCCATTTAACATTGCCTAATGTTTCCCCACCAGTTAAACATCTCTGATTAAAACCAGACACTGTGATAATCATTAGACATCGCATTAGGCAGGGAAAAATATACAGAGCCGTCTAGCCGTTTAATTGAATTGACCTCCGTGTCGTGGAGGCTGGGCTGCTTCTGTTGACTCATTAATTTGATTAAATTATTTCATTATTTTATTTGAAACATCACAGCCTGTCAAACTCTGGCGAAGCACCAAAAGCAGTGATTACAGCTCGTCGCTTGTGGAAAGCAGATTTCAGATCTGTTAAGGAAAAAAACACATTTCTGCCCTTTTTTACTCAAACATGTCAAGTGAAATCAGAAGCGTATCATTAACAGTCCTAAAATAAAGAATTGAAAAAAAAACTTACATAAAATGCTTGAAAGTTTAAACTATTCGAAATCCTAGAGATCTGCTAAATGTTACACCCTGAGACAAAACACCCAGGCAAGAAAATAAGACGCTTTTCCTTTTAGCAACTTTTACCAGAGGTCACCCTCGCGTTATTGTCATGCTCATTTAGTATTTCTCTTCCACGGATCCGTCTGTCTCTACGGCAAAACTCTCGCTCGTTCGTTTAATGAAGCGACATCCTCGTATTTATTAGTGTTCTTCCTCGACCTCCGTTACCATGGAAACTGCAGACCGTGGGCATGTTAAGGGAGGAACAAGGTGCCGTGATAAAGGTAAGCAGCATATAGCAATTAATTTGAGATCTTTTATCGTGCTGTAACAAACAGCATGCTTAGGAAAAAAGAGTTGTTTTTTAAATCATCTGAATATGTTAATTTTTTTTTTTTTTTTTTTTTTTGTAGAAGCAGTAAGATGAAGTTTGGCAAGAAGAGTTGAGTAAAGCGTTAACTTGTGAAAGAAATAAAAGATAACAAGTAATGGCTCAGCCTACAATCGAAAAAACAAAAAACAAAAAGTAAAATGAAATATGAAATATTAACGATGCTGTTCTGCTGGAGTGTGCTGACCTGACAGGTGCCAATCACATACGTGTATGGGTTTCATTTCCCAGGGAGTCGTAGTAATAATACCATATTGACATCTGGAGTCAAATAAACAGCACGCTGACCCGAGGCACTTACACAAGACAAACACGTGAAGTGTATTATAAGAATAAGTGAAGATAAACGCCGTCCTGATTCGAACCCTGACCATGGATCACAGATCGCTTCAGGTCCAGAGATTATTATCAAATCTTTTTATTTAACACATACTGTGTGGATAAGAATAAATCTGCAACTTTTTATTTGGAGCAAAAAAAAAAATATGGCGACTTTGCTTCATTTTTTTCCCAATCCTATGTTCACTCACTCATTGTCGTTACCGCTTTATCCTGTGTACAGAGTCATAGGGGGTCTGGAGCCAATACCAGGAGACTTAGGGCACACCCTGGACAGGGTGCCAATCTATAGCAGGGCACACACATACACACACTCACACACTACAGGGAATTTGGGAACAGCAGTTAACCTAATCTGCCTTTATATTATGGGGAGGAAACCAGAGTACACGGAGGAAATCCACCAAACGGGGAGAACACACAAACTCCATGCACACACACCCATGATGGGAATCGAACCCGGAACCTGAAGGTGCGAGGGGACAGTGCTAACCACTAAGCCACCCCAATCCTATGCATCTGGGGAAAAAAAGCTGACTTTGAGAACGTTTTCATTCATAATTTATTTATAATTCCTCCTTTAGTTGTTTCCTTCAAGCCAACGTTATTGTTCCAGGACAGTATGACGAGGCATAGACTGCAGTCCTGGTGTCTACAGGATGTGTTCCCGCCTCACACACACCCTGCGTTCCCAGGATAGAATGCGGCTCGACCCTGTCTAGCATAAAGCGCGAGTATTGGTTGAACAGAGTTCTACAGAGACGTGTGGAGAAGATGTTAATATGAAGTCAAATTGCAAACCAGAAGTAAACCTGTGCATTTCTTAGATTTAAAAAGTACACAGCTTGATTTGAGAAAGTCAAATATGCTTTCTGTGCGCAGACTTTTTCATGGCAGCTATCCCTGACATCTGTCTTCCCCTCGTCATGGCCAACGCTTTGGCTCGCGATGGTGCAGGCGACCAGCAGGGTCCCGTGACTGCGGCCATGCAAAATATCTAATTGGCATTAAAAGCGAATATCTCCTTGGCTTGCGTGGAGCAGATGGAAGCAGCTGGGCTCTCTGTGTCATCAACGAGGTTGAGGCCTGGAGTTAATGGGACACTCCATGCCAAGGTAATGTTGCATGATCAGGCCAGAGAAATGATGATTAGGAACGAGTAAAAAAAAAAAAAAAAAACTCGGTATGCTGATTAAAAAATAATGAGTAACACACTATATACTAGTACGGATGTTTCAGGGCTCAGTGTAATGAAAAGAGCGCTGAAATTAAATCGTTTTTAGCCTTGCAGCAGTCTGTAGTGTTTCGGAGTGTCATGTCACGTCGCTTGTGCAACATGATGCAAACAGAAGCGCATCTCTGGAAAGCACACGGCATCCAGAACAGCTGCGGATAATTGACAGGAAGATGTTTGCAGTCTGCACATCTCATCATCTCTCCGCCCTGGCTCAGTTTTCTGAAGCCTTCACTTGTTAGCGATCTTCAAAGCATCGACTTATGTTAACTTTTCCGCAGGGAGTCTAATTATGCGTAACAGATCGAGTCAAACGACGTATTAGAATGGGCGGAGCTTTGATTTTATTCATAGCTCGTGAAAAGGGCAGTGTGCCAAAACAGACATGGAAATGCTAGTGTGAAGTCCTTCGTGGAGGAGTACTTGACTTCTTAAAGCCAGCAGCACTCGAGGAAGCCAGGACACGGAAAAAAAAAACATTCCTGCTATTACTGGAGGAAAAAGGCTTTTTGTCCTCGTATTGAGCTCCTGTTTGTTTTAGCCGATTTAACCCTGTGTAAAAGAGAACCTTGGGATAGATGTCTGTTTTGATTTTCTGGTTTAGTTGAACCATTTAGGTTTTTCTTTCATACAGGGTTCCAAGGAGAAGAACTCTACTATCTATAGAAGCCATTAAAGAAAGTCAGACTTTTGGAGCTGGCATTAGGTTTCAGCATTTGATTAACAGGATACTCCCGAATCTCCTCGAGCCAAATTAAACATACACGCATTTATGTTAATGCACCGCATGAATGATTAGGATCCCCGGCGTAAGATTGATAGCAAGGCCCTCGAATCAAGCACTTCTACTCGCTCATTTTTGTCACCTTTTCAACCTAGCTATATAATTAGGATTAATGCCTTTGTTCGCGGAGCGTTTCCTTCATCCTGGCATAATCAGATTGTTGGCGAGTGCCACGCTGGCTTCATCTACGTGTTAGACCTCCAGCAGCGCCGGACAGAGAATTCAACCCTCAAATGTGAGATGTTTCTAAGTAACCACGGGGAAGCCGGATAATGGCGTACATGAAGGAGTCGTGGGAAAAAAAATGAACCAAAACAACATACTGCTTGATCTTAGCAGGATCTTTTTCTTGGCTTTGAGTGCGAATATCAAAATCGCAGGCGTACGCAGCGCAGCTCTTTCGCTAGAAGTATACCAAAACTCTTTCCTGTTAGGGGGAAAAATTGTTTGTTATGAATCATTTGTCGGAGGATAATGGTTCTAGAGTTGCTTGCAAATAAAAAACAAGCCTTCAGTCAAGGAAACACAATTTGAATGAGTCCTTTGAATGATTTCCCAGACATACGACAGTAAAGGTGTAGCTTTAAATTCTTGCATTACTTTCGGTAAGAGGGGACACTGGATGCTCATGGGTAGGTTTCTCTCCTATCCTGCAGAAGACCCAGGATCAATTCGCAACCAGTGCCCAAAAATCCAGCCACTGGATGCAGTGTCCGAATCCCAAGCCTGGGTAAAATGGGAGGGTTGCAGCAGGAAGGGCATCCAGCGTAAAAAAAAACCTGTGCCAAAACCTATTTAAATAACTTCCTGAGAACAGTGAGAACTTCCTGAGAACAGACTCATGATCCCCTATAGGGGGACGTCTGACGTGGGCTCGATTGTGTAAAAGTGTCTAGCGAAAACGCTGCTCTTCTATTCACTCGCGGGGGTAAAAGTCTGATCCGGGTGGATGAATAGTATCATTCAAAGTATTGTTTTTTTTTTTTTTTTTCCCAAGCTTTTTTATTATTCAGAACTTAACAAAAATGAATCAGTCCTCGCCAGACTGTCATGTTCAAGCGTGTTTATGTAATGAATAGCTTTCTCTCTCTCTCTCTTTCTTTTTTTATATATATATAGGACATGAATGAATGGAGCTCCTGACACCACGACACACTGCATCTATTTGGCAAGAACACTAAAGGAGCATGAAACCTTCTCTTTTAGAATAGTGACAACCGTGAAAGCATCTTGAAGAGCACCACAGAGATTGGTACTGTAGATAACTACAGTATACGATATATAAGCTCAGCTTACAGGAAATTCTTGAAAAGACTTTCGTCCAAGGTAGTCATTTCCGCTGCTTGGTTTCCTATTGGTGCTTCCTGTTCAAATGGGTAAGGTGGTTTTAGGTTTACTTCAAATAAATAGAACGACCATAGATAAGGGATGATTCATTTACTGGTCATTTACGCCAAATCACATCACAATCCCCAGTGTTTAATTAACACCAAGTGCGTCGGTTTAACACCCACAGTGATGTTATATAACAGAGTTAAATCAACATTCTTACAGTCGATCTCAATTTATATCAAGCAATGGCAACGTGATTGGAATATTTTTTACATTTTTATTATGATGAGTAGGGTCAAGTATGCAAGACAAGCCCCTGATAGCTGACCTTTAAAGTTGGGATCTTGTTTACACAGGTTATGGTAATACGTTTTTGACGAGTGTTTTATACATTCTCAGAAATATGTAGTGTACTGTAATTTTCCCAATAGCTGGGTGCATATATATATATATATATATATATATATATATATATATATATATATATATATATATAGAGAGAGAGAGAGAGAGAGAGAGAGAAAGTCAGCCAAAAAAATGTATACACACTTCAAAAAAAAAAAGAAAAATAGTATGATGTATATTATTTTAATATCATATTAATAATATTGGCAAATTATTATCAAAATATTATCATACATATCAATATATAACATATATTAATAAATTTAGAATAAAAATATTTATACAACTTTTTTTCCTATATATATATATATATATACACACACTTGTATTCCAGCTAGGGACTGTGGCAGCCAATGGTGATAACCACTATATTTATTCCTATTTTATGATTGTGGTAGGACCTCAATTTGGGAACAACAATAAGTCTAATCTGCATGTCTTTGTACTGTGGGGGAAACAGAGTACCCCGAGGAAACCCACCAAACACAGGGAGAACATGCAAACTCCATGCACAGGCTCCCAGGCGGGAATCGAACCTTCTACCCTGGAGGTGCGAGGCGACAGCGTAAAGAGCTGTGCCACACCGTGCTGTAAACTATCACCTATTCACATTTCTGGGTAAGAGCAGCACACTTCAGAAGTAATGAAAGTGTTTTACATTTAACATATCTCAGATACGTTTTCATTGAAACTCATTAGACCCTTCCATCGATAACAGCACGACCCTCAGCAGCCACCTCCTGATGTTCTGATGAACAGGAGGCTGTTTAATAAAACTGGAGCTGTCTGGATGGACACACACACACACACACACACACCTGAATCTGTGTCTGGATGTTACCTGGGTATCATCTAGATATCTTAAAACCTTGAATGTTCACTTATAATTTACACAGAGAATTTACGCACAAATCGGTGTGTGTGTGTGTGTGTGTGTTAGGATCATTTCACAGATAAAAAAACAGAAAACCCTTAAGTTTAAATATGTGTGATGCATGGTGATGCAGTGTGTGTGTGTGTGTGTGTGTGTGTGTGAGAATGAGGTTAGAAATAAATGTTGTGTTGAACGCGCACCCAACTACTTCGCATGCAGGTGTGTGTGTGTGTGTGTGTGTATAAGAGAGAGAGAGGGAAGATTCTTACCTGTAAAGAATGAAAGTTTGTCTCAAAGCATTAAAAAATAAAAACACCGAATAAGTGAGAAAGTTTCTCTTCTGTAGGTTGTGTGTAAAGCAGGTGATCCGGCTCCAGGTGACCCAGCTCCACCGTGCAGAACAGAGAGTAAACAAAAACAAAAACAAACACACAACAACAGAAAGTCTAAACACGCGCGCTGCGTAAAAGCATCATTTCACTCCGCGCGCCTCCTAATTCCAGAGCGCGCGCGCGCCGCGGGCACGTCTGGTCCGGTCCGTTTGTGTGATCCGAATGCACACACTCTCGCACGCGCACACACATACACACGCACGCGCGCTGTCCAAGGTATAGTCGCTCATCCGGTCGCCTAAAGGAAAGTTTGCGGAGGATCAGGATGGCGGGAGAAATGAAATAGGCGGATAATAATAATAATAATAATAATAATAATAATAAAATGGAAACACCTGGAACTGATGTAGGTGTGTGTGTGTGTGTGTGTGTGTGTGTGTGTGTTTGCTTGTATGTTGTGATGTGATGTGATGGTAGGAGTGTGACCCCGAGTCTGCTCACTCTCTGCTCATCACTGGAGAAAGGTGGAGCCTGAACAACACACACACACACAGGAGCGCGCGCACACACACACACACATCCATTCAGTGAGGGAGTGCAGAAATATGAGCAACAGCCTGCTCTACCTGCTAAATAGAGAAGGTAGCATTTATAGTGTGATATTTATGTGCACGCACACACACACACACACACATCAACTCGTACAGTGTTGTTTAACCTTCAACCTGCGATATCACAAGAGAGGGTGTGTAGCACTTAAGACATCGTAGCAGTGCCGATATCCAGCACAACAGCACAACCTCGAGTTCGATATTGCTTTTATGCAACAGTTCCACAAACACCATTTATTATCAACAGATTATTAATTGTTTTTATTTATCCAGTTATAACCCAGCTGCTCCTCCAACACACATCCTTCCACAACTGGCGGAACTAAAGCTAGCAGACTGACAGAGCTGGCGACTGACACTTAGTGTAATTAATGTGGGCGAACAGTGATACATCTGCATAAGAACGCCACGCCACATAAATTCTCACTTTAAGAAATGAAAATTTGCAAGAAATTTGCCTCGGCATACGAAGCGTTTTCAGCATGCGAGCGACAGAGCTGAACCAAACGCCGGCTAAGTCGTGTGTACGCCCGGGAGCTGTTCAAAACTTGTGGAGAAGTGGAAAGCCAAGGGGAGCGAGTTTACATATTATTTGAGTGTTTTTTTTGTGTGTGTAAGATTTAATAGAGACAAACAGTAGCACCATGGGTCCCGATAATGTCATCAAGGAGGGTATCAAGAAGAAAACGGAGTTTAGTTTTTAAAGCAGCCGATGCCAAGAGGAATCATAAATTAAGATTAAGTGAAGTTTAATGTCTATTTATTTTATATTTAACTTAATTTGCTTAATGTCTTTTCCTTATGTTTTGATTGTTTTTATATGCAAAAAATATGATTATTGTGTTGGAGATTGGTAATATTGGTAATATTTCTGGGATTATCCTCTATACATTATTAACTATGGGAAAATGCGTTTCACAATACAATATTTCGCCTTAATTTTTCGGATTTAAATTTATATGCCGAGGACGTTTTAAATTCCAACCTGCACTATGTAGACAAAAAGGTGGGGAGAATAAACCATGGAGATGGAGGTGGTGGACAGTCCTGGAAACCTCATAATTTTCTCTTCCACTTATTCTGCTTTTGACTAGCAGCTCCATTCATTTACAGGTTCAATCCCAAATAGCATTAAATAGAAAGCTAGTGTACTATGTAGCATTATTGTCTCAAACACACAACAAGTAGTGTCCTTAATCAGCAGTTAGAAAGCAATTTGAAATTCAGCCATGTGTTAGGAGCTAGTTATCTTTGTATTGATTGTTCTGAACGAAACTATTCAGAACGACCTATAAGCGATTACTGCAGAGACGGCGTGTTGTTTAAAACGACATAACGTTATCAGATGTGTGTTCTTACTGAAAGTGTTTCTGTGACTGGGTGTGAATGTGGGTTTTGTCAGACAGCTGCTCTCTCCTCAGTACTGCGGACCGTACAGACCTACTCTCACCCACGCAGAGACACGCAATTGATGTGTTATTAACGATAACACATACTTAAACGTCCCAGTGCTGTTACCGTCTAATATCAGCACTTGTGCAATGTCTCTCATCCAATCAGATTGCTCACATTATTATTGTATAATATTTATTATATACTAAGTTTTCCGACATACTAAAGTAATAGTTTGCATTTACTTGGGTTAAAACAACACTGACACTGGAGACTCCTTCCATAAATGTTAAATCTCCTCACAGAAAGAGTTACCGCATAATTAATGGATGTTTATGGTAAAAATCTGAATATTCACAGAGACTGTGAGTAACCAGGGTGGTAGATTTTGTTGGTGGGAAATGTTTGGCGAATTATTTAAGAGGAAACTGTGTACAAGGCAATTATGGTGGGGTGAATATTTTCTATCAGCTCATGCCTGGTCAAGTATTTTCAGATCAGGGAAAAACAAACCTTGCAAAGAACCAAACTCTAGCTAATTCCACCATGCTAAACCTGCAACTCACAGCCAGCGAGCACAGCGGTGATCTGGTATGTCCAGCATCCAACACAGTTAAATCGTTTTTCTGCTCGATCACGTGGACTAAACCTACGCGTGGGTACAAATGAACCGATCAAGTAAATCAGGTGTGTCAGAGCAGCAAGATCATACAAACTGAAAAACTACAGGAGTCCAGTTTATCAATAACAATTTTCTGCCAATATAATCAGTCATCCATGACAGTGCTGGCTTCTTGGTGTTATCTAACACTGTGACACACTGTGGTCTGTCAAAAATGTACAGAACTGCACCAGCTAAAAAACAAGACCTGCTGAGAACGGACTGATGCCAGAGCGCCAGCCGATATTGTGTTTTATAAACACACCATAAAAAGCTTAGCTGTTCCAAAGTGAAACCCGGGCATGATCAAAGTGACGATCAGGCGGGACAAAATCTAGTTAGGGTGATGTAAATTCTTATGAACGCCAAGCACACGGTGTTGTTTTTTAAGCTAGCGTGAATGCTACATTGCTGAGAAGAAGACTAAATTATTTGGATTTAGAAATTATTTACACTGTAATAACCCTTAGCCGCAACCGCTAGCCGAACTTCCATAGATTCTACAGTATTAGATGTTATGTAATGGCAGTACAGCGTACTGTACTGAGAACTTGTGAACTCACAAGACACAAGGCTATTTTAACTTTAAATATTTAACTTTTTTGTTCGTTTCATTTATTCAGACACATTTGGTTTCATCCACGATGTTCCATTATATTAATATTGTACTGTATATTGTATTTGTCTAATATATTTTTATTCGTACAGTTTGTACTGCATCAGCTTCAGCTATCAGCATCAGCTTTTATATGCAGTATACAATTAACCAGCTGTGATAGGATTAAAAGCACTAAAGACATGTTACACGTCTTTACACAGTTTAACCTTTGCCCTCTGTAGCGTGGACACCTGTAATCTTTCGGACACCTGGAACAGAGACATTTTATCGTTTTTTGTTGAAGCAGTCTGACCTCTGACACATTTGTCCAATCAGAACCTGTGAGAGCGCGTGGTTAGTACTATCGCCTTACAGCTCCAGGCTCGATTCGTGACCAGATTAGACTCTCCCCTCTGTGTCCATGGAGTTTGCATGTTTTCTCTGGTACCCTGTTTTTTCCCACAGTCCGAAGACATGCAGCAGGCCTAGTGGCGTTCCCAAAATTGCCCGTAGTGTGTGAATGAATATGTGAGTGTGTGCGTGTGCCCTGCGATGGATTGCCACCCTGTCCAGAATGTACCCTGCCTCGTGCTCTAACCCTCCTGGGATAGGCTCCCTGTATACAGGATCAAGCTGTATAGACGATGAGTGAGTGAGAGTGAGAGTGGGACCTTTACTCTTTCTTTTTTTTTTTGTTCCTCTGGCTGAACCCATAAAGTGGAATCCTAAAAGAAGTGTCCTTTTGCCCTGAGTTCCCTGGGAAACGCTCCAGCCCCCCCGTGACCCTGCACAGAATAAGCAGTACAGAAAAAGTGAACGGATAATGTCACCCTAGGTATTTGCCAACCGAAGAACCCCTTTTCTCTAAAAGCTTATAGATAATAGCATTTATGATTAGATCATTCATTTTTAACCAAGTGCATTAAATAAATCATTCACCTGCATTACAATTCTGTTTCCGGACATTGTTTTGCTTGCATTCGACATCTGAGACACTTTCGCTTTGGTGCAGAGACGGGGTGGGGGGGTGTCAGTGTAAACTAGATTGGCCCTGGTGTAGAGTTCAAACAAAAGAAGTCCTCTTTCAGCGACCAGACCGTCTATCCTGCTTAACCCCAGAGGTGACCAAAGATCGTGAGACCTGCAAACCTCTGGGCATTGAAAGAGGCCCCCCTGAGCTGAGTTCAATACATTCGGAACAGCCTTTGTGTGTGTGTGCTATGCAAGACCCCTGTTTGTTTCCAGCTGATGTGTGAGATGACCCATCACCATCTTCGTCTAAGAGGAGGTCATAACTTTTTTGAATGTCTACAAGTAGGAAAGAGACGCCCTCAGTAAAGAAACATAAAAACCCCATCTCTGATATTGCATTTTTATTATGCATGTTTAAATCTACAGTTTTAATGCCTGTATGTCATAAGTATGTGAGGAGGAATAAATGTACTAGAGATGTCATGTCCAGTCATGCTATAAAATTAGGATGACAAAAATATGTAATCACAGTCAGGGTTAAATATTCATAAAGAATTTTATTACTTAAATTGTCTTTACATGACAGTCGGCTGCGGTCATTATTTTTAACCCTCAAACTCCAAAATCTCATTCGTCAGCAGATCTGTTAAATATTTAATAGAGCAAATAAGAACAAATGTCTTTCGTGAAAGAATGACGTTTTAGAGTTTATTCATCGAGTTGCAGATTGTAGCTCAGCTTCAGACATCCTCCACGAAGGAACGGTAATCATTTTATCCGGCCCCTTTTTCTTTTTTAGATGTTTAAGACGACCACTGAGATGACTTTCTTCTGTTCTACAAACTCTTGACTATATTGCTTATCAAATTGGACGAACCAAATAATTACATGGTTAAGGAATCGCCCAGAATAGTCCATGAGCTATGCTAATTTCCCCTGCAGCATGAAGACATGATGTGTTGAGGGTGATGTGAAGTGAACTCGAGTGTTGAGAGCCCTGACACATTAACCCCAATAAACACCATTGAGATGCACTAATGCTCTTGTGTGTGAATGAACAAGAATACACATAGCTACACATAAAAAGATCAATGGAAAAAAAAATCAATGGAAAGCTGTCCTGGGAGAATGGAGCTTATTATAACAGTAAACTGGGAATAAATCAGGAATGAGATGTCAAACAAGCACATATAAGCCATATGGTATATACTGGATAGTAAGAAAAGGTCAGGTTTGTTTGTTTGTTATACATGGCTTGTTGAAAGCTAAATCATTTACATGAGCAGAGCCTGTGACACAGATAGTTTCCCATATGTTGACCTGCCAGGCTTTAAGTCTCTACAGATCTCACAGTCGAAGGATGAGCAGAACCACACACTAGGCTTAGGCATATACACCTTACTGTAGGTCCACCTTAGATGTTAAATACTGTAACATCATCCTAGATGTTTTTTTTTTTTGAGATTTGAAACTCGTTCATGTTTGCTCTGACCAGCGATGCAACCCATCTAACAGGTGTTTGACCTGTTCATCCAGAGACACTGCAACTACTGTATAAAGATTTCAGACACCCTAACAGTATCTGTACTAAAGGGTACCTTTTGTATCTGTTGGCTCATGTACCTGATGGTAAACCAGTACGGGTGTCTATAATGGAAGTAAGCCTGTGCAAAAACTACTGCGCTGATGGGAAGTTATTTATAAAGGCAGATGTGTTTTCACAGCCACACATTAAAGCAGGGTGCAAGGAAAAAAAAGAAAAAGCATCAGCAGTGAGTCACCATTCAGTAATTTAGTCCAGAATTTATGCGCATTTACACCTGACAACCAAAAAACACCTTCACGCCGTGCTCCATGCTGACAGGAAGTGACACATGTTCCAGCAGCAAACAACCAAGCATGCAAAAAAGGCATCCGAATCATAAACGCTGCTTTATTAGACATTATAGTGCCTTATGTAAGCTTCTTTTCATGCAATATACAGTACACTATATATAGAGCACACATAATATATACAGTATAGAGAGAGCGCTGTTACATGAAACTTATACTAATATGAAAGTATGCAGGTCTAATTATAATTATTAGCGTTTAAGTGTGCAGGTACAGTATGGTAGTATGCAAACCTGCCTAGAAGATCCTGGAAAATTACTGGAAAAATATCCCACTATAACAGTTAAACTTTTAAGACAGGTGATTACTGTAATACAGTATGTTAGTATTGAAAAAGGCACTGATCTTTACTTTAAATAGTGCTCCCTACCCCCTGCTCCCTACCCCCTGCTCCCTGTGCAGTTAAGGGAACTTCCTTCGACAAAATTCCACCCTGCACCATGACCAGCGCAGACTTCACTTCCTCCGTTACCCTGGTAACGTAAACAGCTCGTATACCTGTTGCTGCTGCTGTGGAAATTTCACACTATGAAAACTAAAATATTGAATATTTATTGAAACCCAAATTGATGTCATTATAAAACGTATACTATTAAAATGTGTTTAACTTGTCAATAAATGATTTGATTAATTTACAAGATGTATAGAGAATTTAGCATTGTGCTGTTTTTTTGTTTAACATATAACTAGTGTATATGATACTATAAAGGGTTTATTAATTAAATTAAATGTAAAAGGATTGTGTCCTATTAATTTGATGTTGTCTATAATAATGATAATAGATATATAAATCTAGTTTTTAAGCTTCAATAGTTAGGTTTAAGCACGTTTTCAGTATTAGCTAATCTGTTGCCATGACAACCAAGCTAAACCACACCCCTTTCACTCACACCTGCTCAGAGACACAGGCTGTCTGCATTGTGAAGTCTCAGGAACACTACGTCTTAGAAACGTGTCTTTTACATCATGGATATACGGATGCATTGCTTTTCCTAGACATCATCATCATCCGTGTGCTCCTATTTCACAATTATTATCATTTTATTACTCCCTTATTATTATTATTATTATTATTATTATTATTATTATTTAAAGAGAGAGAGAGAGACTGAAAAATGAAACAGGTAAAATGAAACTGTTTCTAAAGTGTGTTTTTTAAAACTCGGAGTCTGCATATGTTTGTGTGTTTGTTTGTGTGTGTGTGTGTGTGTGTGTGTGTGTTGAATATTTTCGGCTATGGTATAGATTTTTAGCACCTTGTGCACTCTGATGAGAATCTGCTGACAGTGAAGGTGATAGGCTAAAGTTTGTGCACTGATTTAACAGAATGTATTGTGCTGTACATAAAGAAAGTTTTAAAGGATTACTTTTTTTAATGATGAATTCCACAGAACAAACTAGAGGGGAAGAAAAAAAAATTCTGACGGGTTTTCGATACTTGCAGTAGGTATCAGGGAGGAAAACTGTCTAATGTGCAATATTTTAGACCAGGGAGTCTGTCAAGGAGAGCCGGGGGTGGTTTACTGGTTTACATGCGGTGGAAAATAACACAGCTTTATGAGTAATTATAGTCATTTGCTTGTTTGACTGGACACTTGAATAAACTTAAATTAAGGTTCAATAAAAAAACTAACAAGTAGATTTGAGAATTCAAGTTTAAACATTGATCATTCAAGAATAAAAAACCCCAATGGAACATTTAAGTAACTGGATATTAACTGGATATTTTGTGCTGAGGGGGAACAGTGGTACAGAGGAAAGATGTATGGTTTGGTCCTGAGCTTGAGTCCTGAGTCTGCGTGGGATTTGCATGTTCTCTCCGTGTCCATGCATGTTTCCACCAGGTTCTCAAGTCTACCTCCTAGGATCATGCGAGGTGACCTGCTTTTCAGGGTGCATTTGCACTTCCTGTCCAGTGTTTCTAACCCCAGGATAATCTTAAGATTGGACACACTCTGACCTCAGTGCCCAGTGACCACGCTTTAACACGCCTGGCAGCGTCTCAGTTCCACCTTCAAGTCATCTTGTGTGTGTCTTTAAAACCGTAGGCTGGGAAACACAAGGGCACATTATCCTGAAAACAAGCCTATAGTTGAACAATTTAAGCATTTTTCCTTAAGTAATGCTTTTTTTTTTTTTTTTTTTCAAATCCATATGGGGCATGTAACACAATTTCCGCTGGAGAAAATAAACACGCTCACGTGCCGCTGGGGGGGAAAAACGTACTTACCTGACAATTTAGGCATGTATTGTAGGGGTTTTTTTTCTTTCTTTCTTTCTTTCTTTCCTTGAGTGTAATAAAAAAGCAAGCTTTTAAGTTGAGAAAGTGGAAAGAGGCTGCGAGCTGTCAGACGGCACAATTGTGGAGCTGCTTAAACACGACTGATGGAGAAGTGCACGCTGTTAACCTGACACCTGAGACACTCCTGCAGCGAGCGAGAGCGAGGCGAGACAACTAACAAGAAGAGGATATAAAGGAATACAAATGAAAGTAAAGGAAGCTCTGTTGAGGGTTTTAAAAAATATAAAACAGCATTCCAGGCAGCATTATCAATATTTTAAAACTATTCAAAAACAAAAAAATGTATTAAAACTTAACTTGTCAGAATATTTTAGGTACCTTGTTTTAGATTTTTTTTTTTTTTACACCACCAAATAAGGAGCTGATTGGATATGAAAATATTCTACAGAAACTTAAAAACCTTTATTATAACAATGTCATACAATTATTAACATTTTAAATGATCACTTCATCCTCTCCATTTGAAACGAATTTCTTTCCATCACTGCTGCTTGGCAGAGAGTCTCTGTCTGCAAACTTCTTTAACAAGGAACCTCTCTAATGACACTTGCTTTTGCTTCCTTTTGAGGATTTGGCGGTAATGTGACGTTTTTAACCTTTTTCTTTACGAGGGCCGTTATTCCAGTGCGGTTACTAAAGAACAGTCACTACAGTTGGACACAAAATGTTCTAATAAACCGTACACGCGCGCATGGATATTAACTATACGAGAGACTGAACATTGGAGATGATTACCCAAAATCCCACTGCGCGAGACAGAAGAACCATTGGCTTAGTTGTGATCATGTGACGCTCGGAAGACAAAGCGCATGCGTACTATTTATATTGCAAAACCATGCTCGTTTATCAAATTAAAATTGATTTCAAATTTTTTTGGTCTTCTTGCAAAATGCTCACAGACCAAGTTACTCGCAATCCAAGGTTCCTCTGTATATAATATGCCACAGTGGTGCAGTGGTTAGCACTGACACCTTGACCTTCAGGGCCCGGGTTTGACCGTCTTGGGGTCTGTGTGTGTGTATGTGTGTGTGTGTGTGTGTGTATGGAGTTTGCATGTTTATCCCATTTTCCTCTCCGGTGTCCATCCATAGTCCAAAAACATGCAGATTATGCTAATCGGCGTTCCTAAACTGTTCATAGAGTGTGAATGGTGACCAGAGGTCCTACAGAGGTCACCACTGGCCTTCTGTCCCTAGTTGGACTACTGGAGTTTCTAGATGGATATTTAGTTACTATTTAAGTATTTTTACAACATCTCCCACCCACATACCTTATGGCTTCCATCTGGAGTCAAGTTTTTCTCAGGGTTTCTTTTTCATGTCTTTCTGAGTATTTCTGCCACCATTGCATCATTCAGTACCTTTAACATTAATGATATTCAAAACACCATATTTTTGTATCTTCAAACTGAATTGTTGATAAAGCAGATAAAAGGAGCGTTAATAGAGAAAGACTCATGGATGTTAATAAAGTAGAGCATACTAAGGAACAAGCTCATAGATCTGAACCTCCAGTAAGAAGGGTTCTATACATGGAAATTTGAGAATGTCTCACAGTAAATGATAACGAATCAGAGTGGCGGCTCACAGCATCAGCTGGAAACAAGTTTTTATTTAAGAGTAAAACTGTAAGATAAGATATACCTTTATTCATCCCACAGCGGGGAAATTTCTGTACATATCAGTGTTAACTTTAGATCAATCAATATAGACATTATGTACGAGAATCACCAGGGACCAGCTGATACGATATTATAACGATCGCTAGATGCTGATTCAATTCGTGTTGCAATTCTGTTAGTATCATGATTTATAAATATCCTGATTTCAGATTTCATTTTAATTCTAAACAAACTTATATTTATATCTGCTAATGCACAGAAGTAAAGAAGTTCCAAGTTTCTGCTTATGAGTCAAGTCGAATGCATAACGCTCTCTAGCTGACCTCGTCCTATACAGTTATTGCAGACGTGAAATGTCACATCACAAATATACAGTACATCACCTTCGAAATAACACTAATGACCTTTTAGGAAATAAAAAAACATTTTCTTTTCTTTTTGAACAGGTCACTGAACCCTTGCAGTGCCTCTGCTGCAGTGTTATAGACGGACAAAACATAACATTTTTTTTATGTTAAACATATAATTCAGATAATGTGTGTGCCAGAGAAGCTGCTTCTTTGGCCAGGTTTTACCTGAACAACAGTTAAGATCATTTAAAGATTTAAATTTTGAAGTTACAGACTCTAAAACATAAAAGAGCATAAAACTGTATTTAGCAAATGTGTTTCTTTTTATCTGCTAAAAATATAAATGTGTATGGAGCGAAATGGAGCATGGATCAGGAGATAAGGAGCATTAAGTATTATAAAAAATGGTGTCATATGACCCAATTTAAAAATTCACTTTGTCACCTACTGTAGGTTAAACACTTTTTAGCACCAATACCGCGTTTTGGCCGAGAGCACTGCACTGAAATGATGTGATAAAAATTCTCAGTGTAATGCATGTGTAGTGTGTTTAAATCAGAGTCTTAGAATCCAATAATTCAATCTTGATTCGGGATTTATTTCTGCGCTGATCAGGTAGATTTATAACCAGTTAGAATGTCATAGAAAACTTTTCATTATTGTGTCACACAAAACTGAGGAAGGTATCAAAAACTCTCACGACACACAAGAACCTCAATTTGGTTTGACTCTGTTATAAATAAAACACAATAGATAAAGGAGAAACCAGGAAAGAAGCTGCTTCTTTTTAATCCTGCTTCCCTAAAAGTTCAAGTTGCTAACTTCAGGACATTTTTCAGTTATATATAATGTCGTACTTCAAACAGTAATTATTTCAAATAAAAATTATTCATTTTCCTAAATGAATGTATTGTTACTATGTACAATGTATTGATTGACTACTATTAACAATTTTGCATAGAATAATACACTTTTTCAGGTTTATGTCTTTTCATGTGAAATCAAAATCAGGCAAGTTTTATCTGAAATTTCATTAAGATCATTAAAAGAGTTGAAGTCTAAAGTGTTATGGACACTACAGAGAAGGGCATGAAATTGTATTTAGCAAATGTTTTTCTTTTTATCTCATAAAAAATATAAATGTGTATGCATATTTACCAAAAAAACACGAAGCATGGATCAGTAAATAAAAAGCATTAAGTATTATGAAAAATAGAATGGTGCTATATGATCTTATCTGAAAAGTCACTTTTTCGCCTGGGTGAGACACTTTAGCTCCGATACCATGTTTTAACCGAGAGCATCTAATAATTTGAAAAGTTGTCCTTAAATGATGTGCAAAAATTCTCACAGTGTAATGCATGTAATATTTTGGTATTATGTTTAAATCAGAGTCTTAGAATCCAATAAATCAATTGACTTGAGATTTATTTCTGATTTGATAAGGTGAATGATGTCAACATTTATAACCATTAAAACATTTTATTATTGTAACACACAAAACTGAGTAACCAGAAACTCACACAAAACACATTAACATCAATTTGGTTTGACTCTGTTACGAATAAAACACGAGTGAGAAATGAGAAACCAGGAGACATCAGGAAAGAAAACCAATTTCATAAAACAGTCATATAAAAAAGATACAAAAAACAGAGAAATACTGTTTGTCTGATTCAAGTCAGATCCTCACTCAGGGGAAATCATCTTTTTAGTACATCGTAATATATAAAAATATAAGGCTTTAATAATCAAATGTCAAGCCTAAAAAATACACAAGAAATTTTACATATTGAAGATTTTCATTAGAGAGAAATTAATCCAACCGTAACAGTTATCTGATGCAGTACTGTACATTGATGTTATTTTTCTTTTAAAGCAGCAGTGACTAACAGGAACAGGATAAAAAATACAACAGTTGAAATGGTGTTCAAATTAGGACCTTTTTATATTAAATATTAAATTATTAAGATTTTTAAATCAGCACCTTGCTCAAGATACAAAACTTTTTTTTTTTAAATAGGAAATATTTAAACACTTTCATAAAAATGAGGGAAGATGCCGCAATTAATCAAAGTTCAAGAAATCCAGGTTAGCTGGTTTAATAAAAAAAAATTTCCAAGTGCAATTTTCAAGTCTTACAGGTGAGAGCACTGGAACACAGAAACGTCTCGGATAAGGTTACGTCTAATCTGACCTCATGCTGCGCTGGTCTGAAACCACATTCAGGTTTTAATCAGCTCTAAATCTTCCCCAAACACTTAAGGAGTAAAAGGCCACAGTGTGTGTGTGTGTGTGTGTGTGTGTGTGTGTGTGTGTGTGTGTGTGTGTGTGTGTGTGTGTGTATAGTTACAGCATAATTAATCCAGGACAGGGTGCTACAACCCAGGGGTGCTGAAGTTGATTCGTTTTTTTTGCCCTAACAGCACAGCAGATTGGCAACAGTTACAATTGTAATCATTACATTTATTAATAAACAATATTTCATACATTTTTAACCGTTTGTAGTTGAAATGTGATGCTGCAGAACATTTCTTTCTCAAAGTAAAGTGATACAGGTGGAGGACGAAGAGGAAAGCGTTTTTATCCGCCCTGAAGTCTTTCCTCATAGGAAACGTATTCTCACGGGACACTCCTTTTTCTACAAAATCTTACCAGATCAGTGATTATACATTTATCTTTCTTAAACACAGCACTGTTATTTTCTTTTTCTCATCTATGCTTTATCGGTTGTTCATTATGTGAACGTTCCTTATGTTTGAGTCAGGATAGAAAAGTTGGAAAGAAGACTCTGCAGCAGCGTTCTCTTCACCACTGAAACATCTTAAAAGCCCGGACACACAAGGAAGCGCTCTCGTCTCGCATCACTCCTCTCCTTCCTCCAGGCCTCCAGACTGAGACATGATTTTAGCGTCCTCCAGACCATCGAGTGTTACGTCTGTCTCCATCTCTAGCTGCAGATCCTCGAAGGACGACATGCTGACTGAGCTGGACTCACTCATAGAGTCTGCACCTACACACACACACACACACACACACACACACACACACACACACACACACACAGGTGAGAAATGAGAGCCTCCAATGTCTTGAAGGAGGATCTGAAGGTAGCACTACTGTGTGTGTGTGTGTGTGTGTGTCTGTGTGTGTTGAATGTAAGTCCTTTGTGGATAACTATGCATATGCAGTGCAAGTGTGTGTGTGTGTCTGAGAGTGAGGCTGCATAGCCTCAAAGGAAGCATCGCCACACTGTTTTAATTGGAGAAACGGCTGACCGACTCCTGACTCAGAACGTGACCTGACTCGCGACATACTGTAGCAACGAAGCTAATGAGCGCCGACAAACCAGGGTTCAAACTAGTGGTGTAAGGCATCCGAGTCGACCAGCACAGGTGTGGACCAACGATCAACTGCAAAGTAGTACCGCATAGAGTGAAAATTTGCCTGCCACTGTATCGTGTTATATTTGGGCAATATTTTCAAAACAAGAAAAAAGTTTTTTTTTGCACAAGTGCAAATTATATTTCCACTCAAACTCTCCTTCACAAGCACAAACTTTATACCGTGTGTTTTTGAGATCGGTGCACTCCTAGATCAAACCCTTGGAAATGCCCTTATTGAGTAAAGCTTACTACAGACACCAACATCCTGCAGTTTTTAAACCAGCTCTCCTTAAGAACAAGAATTCTACAATGATCACCCATTTGTACGATTTCAGAGAAAGGATTCACTCCCCCCCCCCCCCCCCCCCCCCCAAAAAAAGGATAAAAGTACATATAACTGGCGCAATATTTCATCACAGTACGGAATCAGCTCAGGATTAAGTCCAGTGTAACCTGCTGCGTGCTTTTGGATTACTGGCGCGAGAGCACATTACCCCGGTTTTATTGTCATTACATTGGCTACCAACTCGATATAGAATTGATTTTAAAGTTCTGTTGCTGGTTTTTAAAACCTTGAATGGATTAGCACTTTTATATTTATTAGAATTAATATCTGTGTATAACTCCGGACGGTCTTCCAATCAGAGACTATTAAACGTTCCTCGATCTAAATTAAAATCAAGAGGTGACCGAGCTTTCGCAGTTGCTGCTCCAAAACTCTGGAACAGTTTACCGATTCCTATTAGATCGGTTTCCACATTGCATAAGTTTACAGCAAAACTCAAAACCCATCTCTTTTCACTTGCTTACAACTGTAGCTAACTGGAATTTGACAGCATTGGTCTGTGCTGTATTTCATGATGTTTTAATATTTATATGTTGTTGATATTTGACTGCCTGTACAGCACTTTTGGTCAACAATTGTTGTTTTTATTGGTGCTATATAAATGAAGCTGAGTTGAGTTGAGTTATCGCGCAGCTCGACTCGAGTGCAGGCTTTGACGGCGCTGATGGACAGGCTGAAAAGCGCGCTCGGATTAGACAGACGAGGTCTGGCTGTGTGTAGATCTCGACTTGACAGGCCGTTCCCAGTTGATGCACAGTCAGAGAAAGTGTTCCTCAAGGTTCTCTTTCAGCCTTTCCTAAAAATGTTTCCTATGTCCACAAACATAATTTAAAAAGACATTGTGGGTGTTCAGGGCAGGACTTAATATTGTACAGAATAACAGAACACAGTTATGAAAGTAAAACCTCCCTTTATTTCTCTACAGTATATAATTCCCTGTCACACTATTGCACTTATCCCAGTGCTTCACTAGTGCCATGATCAGACTGCGTGCTTCACTTCTAATCCTAAAAACCCGGCCTCCCAGGAATTCCTTCAATGAGATCAGGACTGTACGGGAGATGCGACAATAACTCCCAGCTGAGTTCCTGTGAACGTGAGCGACTGCAGGCCGATCCACCTCGGCCTGGGATCGTCATTCACGGACGTACGGCCTTCTTTAATACGTTTGCACCTTTCAAATGTTTTACTGCGGCTAAGAGTCTCATCACCGCACTGTGAAGTCTCGAAGTCTTCTGTCCATGTCAATCAGTTTTACGAGAAACGTCCTCGCCAGGCTTTGTCTCTTCAAGCAGCTAACAATGAGCACTAGACTTTGTGTGGATTTCAGGGTTACGCCGAAATTCATTTATTATTTCCCGGCAGAGTGTTACAGTCTTGGTTTCGAAGCGATCTGCATAATTCTTAGCCCTGACAGGCTTCCACTAATAACAGGAAAGTCAATTTAACAGCTTGTGAGAAGCAGAAACCTGTCTGCACGTCTGTCGCGGCCTGGCTGAGCGCTGAAATGTTTAAATGTGTCTGACTGATTCATTCAGAACGTAGGTGTCTGCACTTGAGCGAGGAGGAGACATGTTAATGTAATCATGCCTCCTGAAAACATCCTCTGTCTGCTCGCTTGCATTAAACTGCTGATTCAACGAGGCGGCTCAAAGGGAACCCGAAGACATGCAAGACTAGCGTTTCCTCATCACGCTTCTTTGGTCTGTCAGAGAATCGCCTTTTTCCTGGCACCTTAGGTAGTTTAAACCCTGGTGCCGCTGGAAATCTGTTCTCGGCATCGGGTGCATCCGGTGGTGATGAAATGTACAGCAACATGAGTGTGAACAAATGACAGGAAGCACAAAGGGGTTAGATTGTCAGAGTGACTTCTTTAATAGAATGTTTGTTTTTCTGGGATGAAACATTTGCATCGGGGGACACGAGTGCGTTCCAGTAGACCCAATGCCAATTGTCAAAGAACTGAATTCACTTTATTAGCTAATTCGATCGTTTTTAGCTAATTAGTGGAGTGATAATTCGATGTATATGAATAAAAGGTGGTGCTTGATTCCCATGCCTTCTACCAGACCGCGTGAAGCTGGAGACGTTCGTGGTCGTAGGCTGTGATTTACTGCTGGCTGGAAAGACCTAATGGCCTCCTGTGATATACAGTATGCTGTAATCTCTAATCTCAGGCCATCTGCTAGGAAACAGGAAGGCGCTGATATATAGGATTTATGGTCATCTAGATAGAACGGCCGAGCACGAGCTAGAACAATTCGATTATTCCGTATCTGTAACCAAATCAAGACGGAGTGAACTTTGGCAAAGCATTTAAACCATTAACTCCTGACGCTAAAACGCTTAATTGACATAAATAATAATAATAATAATAATAAATTAAAAAAAACAGTTTCTATTTTTGTTTTTGGGTAAAATCACAGAGATTTCATGTTTAATGATCAGTCTGTTGTTGAAATTATACGATCAAAATAGATCGAAAAGTAAAAGTCCAGTTTAAAATTATATCCCAGTAAAAACAACACATGACAGATAAAGCAGTTTTACACAATCAAACATGAATCTGCATCAGTTCATAAAGAGTGAGAGTCAATGACATCACCGTGTGCATAAACAGAAGCTTCCGTACCAATACTGATGCTCTTTAGTTGATATATAAAGGAAAAATTCCAGTTTCCATTTTTGTTTTTCCGGGAAGAATCACAGAGATTTCCCGTATCAGTCTGCATTCGCATTTACATGATCTAAATGAACAAAGAATAAATATTAGGTTTAAAACTACATTCCGGTACAAATGCCACATTTCTGACAGATAAATCAGTTTTTACCAGCATTTCAATATTAGTGTTCTGTACAGAATGATGGCTCGGAGTGAACTGTGTTATTAGATCAACAGATTTGGCTCCCGAGGGAGACACATAATAGTCAGACGCTGTCGGAATGGCCAGCAGGGGGCATTATGAGGGAAACATAGTGTGTACAAATCGCACAAACAATGTGTCCAACCTAGACGCTGCGGCAAAAGTAATTACAACACCTCTGTGATCCCTAATGCTCAGTTATATTAGTTAATACCGAGCCTGCCATAGATTTCACAGAGTGACAGACTGACAGGTGTGGGTAGCACACACAGGGGGGAGAGTGCATACACACACACACACACACACACACTCAGTGGCCAGCTGGTGTGTACAACACGTCCTTTACTCATGCTGAGGGGATCCATCGAACCTCTCGCTCTCCGTGATGCAAACTGAGTAGCCATGTTTGATCCCAGCACACAGCACCCCTGAGTTGCACACTCACACACACTCACTCACACACACACACAGGCTGACATGTTGTTTACAAACATAATTACATGCACACACTCATTCTTCTTCTCACATACACCTGTCTCATTATTCAGAGCGGAGATAATGACGTGTTACATTATTTACCCGAGCGCCATATGCCTGGTTGGTAAAGTTCAAGCTCAAATCATTAATTAATCTCGAAATATGAATACGGCAATATTAAGGCTGTGCACCAACACAGCATTTTTGTGCATTCTTTGTTTAATTACAACCTGTTTCACCATGTCAGGTAATAATGAGAAGGAACACATAACCCTTCGAAACATTCTAACCCTCCAAAGAACTCGTTTTATATATAATATTAACGGATGGCGTCATGGCGTCTACCTGTGATGTCACTCCCCTTGTCCTCCTCAGAGTCTTCACCTTCCGATTGTCTTTTGGGTGCTTTTTGGACCTCCGGCACGTAGAAGTCTCCCTGTCTGGACAGAGGACTCAGGTAGTGGATTAAGTGATTCCTGTAGATCTCGAGGAAGGGGTGAGCACACAGCTTCCTGTCCTGAGAGAAGGTCAGAGATTCGTTTATTAATATTTTTCTCTATACAAATATAATATAGAGCTCCTCTTTTAATAGAAACAGGTATTATAGAGAGTAAACACATTGAGCCGAGATGATTGAAAGTAAGAAAAAATAAAGAAATTCTCAGATCTGTTACACGTAAAAAGGGAAATATTTCTTTTTAATAATTATAGCTTACTGCTCATAAAAATGAAATATCCTTGAATATTTATACCGTACGAATAAATACTATTCATATAGTATAAATGCTGTGTATGTCTCAGTCTAGCTCAGTACACACAACCACAATCATGGGGAAGATCTCTGACTTGACAGTGGTACAGAATCAGATCATCATCAACACCCTACACAAGAGGGGTAAGGTGTTCTGTTGAAGCATATTCATGGAAAGTTGACTGGAAGGAAAGAGGAGCGGTCAGAAAAGGTGCACAAACAACAGGGATGGCTGCAGTCTTAAAGAGATTGACAACCAAAGCTTATTTGTGAACTTCAAAAGGAGTGTGTGAGGCTGGAGCCAGTGTGTCAAGAGACACCATGCACAGGTGTCTTCAGGAAAGGGGCTAAAACTGTTGCATTCCTAGTATTAAACCACTCCAGAACCAGAGGCAACGTCAGAGGTGTCTTACCTGGGCCAAGGAGAGATGGAGCTGGACCGTTTATCAGTGCTCCAAAGTGCTCGCCAGGAAATTTAGCATTTTATTTGGAAATTAAGTTTTCCAGTGTGATGATTTGGGGTGACCTGTTGATGTTGGTCCACCTGCTGGTGTTGGTCTAAAGTCAACACAGCCATCTACCAAGAGAGATTTATCACCTCATGCTTTATGGAGATGCGGATTTCCTTTTCCAGCAGCACCTTCCTACAGTGTGACCAAAACGGCCACTAACTGGTTTGCTCACCATGATATTACTGGGCTTGACTGGCCAGCCAACTCGTCTGATCTGAATCTCATAGAGAATCTATTGGGTATTGTCAAGGGAAAGATAAGAAACACCCAGACTCAAAAATACTGACGAGTTGAGCCAAAGGCTGCTATCAAAGCAACCTGGCCTTAAATACTGCCTCAGCAGTGCCACAGGCTGATCGCCCCTCCATGCCATGCTGCATTGATGCAGTTATCCATTCTAAAGGAGCTCATGAATTAACATATTTTTCGGAAGTCTGACATTTCTATATTGTAAATCCTTTTTGTTTAATATTTTTGAGGCATAATCATTAAAATGCAAACCAAAAAAGGGTTGAACTATTTCACTTTACATGTAATGAAACTCTGACTGTTTCTCCATTACTTTGTCCTTTTTAAGAGAGAAAAAAAAAGAAATTTTAGTGACGTGATCAAATGCAATGAGGAAGCGACGGTTCAATGTGTACAAAATCCTGCAAACGGCATTAGAAAGACAGAGGGATAGAGAGAGACATGAGAAAGACAGAGGGATAGAGAGAGACATGAGAAAGACAGAGGGATGGAGAGAAAGTGAAAGGGGCCAATACTAACAGAGACTTGGGATGTGAGCACGTCTGCTTTCCCATGGCTGAATAATCTCTAATAGGCGTGAATATTGTGCTGATTTATTTATTCGGTGTGAGGAGGCTTCACAGCGGCAGCAGGTGTCAGAGGAGCTGCCAGGCTGGAATAACTTAATCTCCAATCAAATACAGTATATGCATATTCATGTCTGAGATAATTATGTGTGTAGGCAGCCCACAGAGGGCATGTAGAGTACTTTAGTGTACGACAGAGAAGTGACGTATGGGCTAGTATACTGTAGTATACCACAGGAAGCTGTAGTATACTTTAAGTGTAGTGTACTACAGTATAGCATAGTATAGTGTAGTGTAATACAATGTAGTCCACTTATCGCATAGCAAAGTCTACTGTAGTGTAGTGCATTGGAGTATAGTATAGTATACTGGAACGTAGTGAAGTGCACTGCATTATAGTGCAGTATACTGTAATGTAAGGAAGTGCACTATAGTATAGCAAAGTATACTGTAGCGTACTGCACGGTAGTATAGTGTAGCATACTATAATGTAGTGAAGTGCATTGTAGTATAATATAGTATACTTCAGTGTAGTGATGTGCACTACAATATAGAGTATTTTAGTGTAGTTTGGTGTAGTGTTCTATTGTGTAGTGCACTATAGTATAGTGTAGTACAGTAAACCATAGGGTAGTACAGTGTAGTGCACTATGGTATATCAAAGTATACTGTAGTGTAGTGCGTTGGAGTATAGTATAGTATACTGGAATGTAGTGTAGTGCACTGGAGTATAGTGTAGTATAGTGTGGTGAAATGTTGTCCTACTATAGTCAGACGTGAAAAGTAACAAAATACATTTACTCATGTTATTGTAAATGAGTATTTTTGTGTACTTTTACTATCTAAAGTAGTTTTTAAAATCTGTAATTTTACTTTGACTTACGTATGTTTAGTTAGAAGTATTGTACTTCGCTACATTTTGAATCATATTCGCTACTGAGTATACTGTTCAATCCTCCGTTTTACTCTGAGTAAAGTTTAATGAGCTACTTTTTACTTTTACTTGAGTAGATTAACTTGAGTATAATTGTACTAATAGTGTAGTGTCGTGTACAACACTATACTACAATACACTGTACTACTCTATAGCATACTACAATGCATACTACAGTATTATTCTTTTTTACAGTGCACTACCTAGGGCGCTATGTAGGGTAAAATTCACTTGCATTTGATCCACACCCTAAGTAGTGCCCTTGTTCAGGGGTTAAAGTAGGATTGGGGATTCATGTTTGTGTTAGAAGCTAGTTAGCATTGTAGCTGGTGTTAACCATGAACAAAAAGCAGGGATAGTTCGAGGGCATTTCGGAAGGATTGTTAAGGAGCCAGCGTGTTGTTTAAGATGACATAACATTATCAGGTGCGGTTGTGACTGGTTTAAATGTGGGTTTTCTCTCCTCTTTCCTGTACTGTGGACCGTACAGACCTACTGTCACTCATGCTGGTGACTGACATTTCCTAAATTTAGATCATTCTTGGTACATATTGTTTAACATCCCAGCGCTGTTACTGTCTATTATCAGCACTTGTGGAAAGCCTCTGCTACAATCAGATTACTCCATCGGAAAAAGTATTGTATAAAAGTGCATTATAGCAGCGTGAGGCATTGTGTGGTGAAGTTTAGAGTGGGGTACATGGAGTATAGTCAGGTATAGTGTAGGAGTGTGGTAGTGTAGTCTTTGTGTTTTTTAGTGCCAGTGCAATTTTTGTGTTGCATAGTGGGGTATAGTGGAGTATGGTGGCAGATAAGCTTGGTGAGGTCTTTCAATGCGAACAGAAAAGGAACAACTCACTGATAGAAGTGTAAATGACGGGGCTCCTCCCTTCCTCAACACCATCCTCTCTCTCTCTCTCTCTCTCTCTCTCTCGCTCTCTCCCTCCTCAGCATTTTCTCTTATCCTTATTCCCTGCGCTCTCTGACTCTGATCTCTAGTGGGTAATCATCTCTCTTGGCCACCTCTCCAGGCCCTATCTCTCTCTCTCTCTCTTACACACACACACACACACACACACACACACACACACACAAGTCTGGTCCTGAGGAGACCATTATTCTGCTCTTTACATGCTCATTTTCCATGCTTCTGCATTCTCTTTTCACACACACACACACACACACACACACACACACACACACACACACACACACACACACACACACACTCAGAGATCGGTCCTTTTTATTCTCTTTTACAAAACTCTTCTTCACTCTACCCGGTCCATCATCGGCTCTTTAATCATCGCTGTGCTTCCTGAGGCTTCCTCACATCTCACACCTCGGCTTTTCTGCTAAATCTTTATGGTATTTCCTGGATTTCCACACCTGTCACTGATCTAAGAACAGAATCAGCACTTTAAAAAAAAATTGATTTGCTAACAACAACAATAATAATAATAATAATAACAATACCAATAACATAATAATCTAATTATTATATAATCTGATCTGAGAACAGAGTAATAATCAGTACCATACCACTGATCAAGGAACAATAGGGTTAGTAAAAGAGTAGTGATATAAGTAATAATAAGAGTAAGAGGAGACAACGGCGACATACTCATTAAATGTTCAAATTAAAAATAAATCAGGACGTGTGCAAACTTTTGCATTCAACTCTAACACCACTCTAAAGTATTTCCATTTATAATTAAATAATGAATTTGCTTCCTTCATCCTGATCTTCAGCACTACTATGATATAATAGGATCATTAATATTCATTGTAATTGCATTGTAAGTACTTAATAACATAACTCATTATAATCTGAAAGAATTAATTAATTAAATAAAAGGATGACCATTACACCCTAACACGTGTCCTGTTCCAGCCAAAGCGTCATGCTCATGCACTAGTATGGCGTTATCCGTACTGTTATCGGCATACAGAAACAGAAAACATTGCAACATGAGGCTCTATTCAGAAATATAAGCTGAAAACATTGCAGTATAATCTCACTATGTTGCAGTTTCCATGGGGAAACTTATGCAATGTGATCTGCCAAACACACACACACACACACACACGACATTATTTGAACATCTGATTCATAAATACGTTCACCAGCCACCTCTTTAGGTACACCTCCACATTAACACATGGCAATGTATTTAGTTGAACCTGAGCATCAGAATGTGTTAGAAAGGTGATTTAAGTGACTCTGAACATGGCCACGTTGTTGTATTTCTTAAACTGCTGATCTACTGGGATTTTCACGGGCAGCCATCCCTAGGTTTTACAGAGAATGGTCTGAAAAAAGTGAAAATAATTAGTGAAGAGAGTTCTCGAGGTGAAAACGCCTTGTTGATGCCAGAGGTCAGAGGAGAACGGCCAGACTGGTTCGAACTGAAAGAAAAGCAATTCAAATAAGATTTTGCTTCAACCGAGGCATTCTGAAGAGCATCTCTGAATGCACAAGTCGTCAAACTTAAAGAAGATGTTCTACAGCAGCAGAAGACCACACCGGTTCCGAACAGGAAACTGATGCTGCAGTTCTCACGGGCTCACCAGCATCAGAAGAAGATGGAAGATTGGAAAAACATCGCCTGGTCTGATGAGCCTCGATGAATCATCTCAAACTGGAACATGACACTGAGTCCACTGTACTCCCACAGCCTCCACAGTCCCCCATACTCAATCCAATAGACCTCAAACCTTCGGGATGTGGTGAAACGGGAGATTCGCATCGTGCATGTGCAGCCGACAAATCTGTAGCGACTGCGTGATCCTGTCATGTCAATATGGAGCAAAATCTCTAAGGAATGCTTCCAGCACCTTGTTAAATCTATTCCAAGAAGAATTAAAACTGGTACCGAAGTGCAACCTTAGTCTCGAATACTAGCGCGGTGTACCTAATAAAGTGGCCAGTGATGGTATTTATTAAGTGTAAAATATTTAGAGATTCAAACAGGCCTGAGGAGTGCCACTGTGTCCTCGGGAACTCTGAGGTTATTAACACACAGCAGGACAAAAACAATCAAAAAGAAAATGAAATAAAAAAAAAAGACTGGATTGCAGCTTGAAAGTGGACAGCCGTTCACTAGAGCAGTTCTGGTTTTAATTGTGTCTCTGGAGGACGGATCTATCGAACAGGGCACTTTTAGTTGCTTGGCTGAATTCCAGAGTAATCCGTTCATCTATAAACACTCTGAGCTGAAAGACGCAGTGCGTTGACGTGGAACATAAGATATTTGACAGGCTTTTGGCTTTGTGGCTTCAGCCGCACATCAACAGTTTATAAGATCTCGGTGATCCGGCGGACTTTATTAAAATAAAATGTTTTATTGAAATGTATTATTAATTCCCAGGCAGATATACATTTTCATCACTGATAAACCGTCCAGACCAGGGAGGATCCGCTGGTACTGTACATCCTTTTTTAATGCTTTGTCTCTCTATTCTCAAAGGACATCCCATAAGACTTATGATCAGGGGGACGAGGAGGAAAAGAGCACCGCCTATTGATTTATTGAGTCCTGCATTGTGTTACCCTGAAACCATTTATCTTTATTAGTAAAAAGAGACGTTTTGTTTTGTTTTATAGGCGGAAAATTCAAACAGCACAAAACATCCATGTACGTTAAAAACGTTCTTCTCATATTAACATGAACAAAATAGAGGTCGTCTTTAATCCTAAATAGAAGAAAAACCCAAGAATTTGGAGCATTTTTTTTTTTTTAAATCTAAACAGGGACAAAAGTATACATACGGCATAATATTTAGTCCCTTAGCAAGTTTCACCTTTGGCAGATGCTTTTGGTCGCCCAGAATTCTGGTTGGATATTGGACCACTCTTCCTGGCAGCATCAGTAGTATTCAGTTAAATTCCTTGGTTTCCTGGGACAGACCTGATTTTATGCACTATATATACATTTACATTAGCATTGAGGCTCCAAAAGCTTAAAGTTAAACCTGCTTTATCCATTCCACATGCAGCTTTGTTGTCCTGTTGCAACACTCAGATTTGTCCACATTTTAACTGTCTAGCTGATGAGTGAAAGGTTCTGCTGAGGGCATCCTCCATCGTTTTTCATGATTCCATCCCCTTTGCACCAGTGCTTTTACTGGAAAGAAAAAACCGACCCAGAGCATGTCACCACCAACACCACGGTTAAACACCTCACTTTTACTCCTCCGAAGTCAGAGACTCTGGTTAAAACTGTCCTTCAGAAGGCTTTTTCTTTCTCCATGTACTCAGCTGCAAACTTTTATCAAGCTTGAAGGTGTTTGGAGGATTTTCTTGGACGCCAGCCTTTCAATTGATTGTGATATAAAACTGGTACGACTGTAGACAGTGACACTGGTGTCAGTTCCAGCTGATTCCGGTTCATGGCAGGCCTGTGCCTTGGGGCTTCCTGGATTGTTTCTGACCATCAGAACTGATTTCCTCCCAGCTGATGACCGTTTGGGCAAAATGGCTCCATCTCGCAATAACTTGGACTAATGTACAGCTGTTCAGGGTGCACAGGGAATTACAAGGCAGCTGCCTCGGTCAAATTATGTGCCGCCCCCCCCACAAGATTTGCACTCTGTAGATTTCTGATTTACTGCTGGTGTGGCATTACAGCAGTGTGGTGGCGCTGTACCGTAATCAGCACGCCTGGTAATACAGCTGCTGCTTACACTGCCAACGAGAAGAAGAGCACTGGAGTCTTCCTCCAAATACCAAATAATGTGAAGCTAAAATAAGTGGAATGGTGAAGCTGAAGTCATTCGTTGCCACGTCACCATCTCACAATCATCATCTTTTAATACGGTAGAAAATTGTTCGGCTGATATTTTGCAGCTGTTCAAACAGGATGTAGTCAGAATGTTCTTTTGCATCTAGTTTTTTAAACCAGTTAAATAAATGCTACTGTACTGTATGTCCCACCAGTGATTTCTTTTCAAAGCGAGTTTGTGCAGAAGAGGATGGTGAGGGTGAGTGGAACAAATCAGATACAGTATCACCTGATAGACTGTTAAAAAGTTATAATTCTTGGTAATGATGGGATGCTGTGAATTTTGTCGGGTCTGAAAGTAGATCAGTGCGTCCGCTATACTGGTGCAGGCAAGACTGGCCAGTAAACTAACAGCGAATGAGGGAGCCGTGGATTTACTGAGCAAAAAAACACCATAAGGTTCGGATTTCCCAACTGCTTTAATGAGGCTTTTTATATTCAAGGGTTTGTGCTCTACGTGTAGTACAAAAAAAGATTTGATACACAGTTATTTTGTCAGATATTTAATTGGGTCAGAGGTTGTGTTCTTCTCAGGAAGCACGTTCTAAACCTGTGTTCTGCACTCACTATCTGAAATCACATTTACTGAAATAACCTAGGTTACAGTGAAGTTTAGAATTTATTATGCATTCACCTTAACCTGTACGACAAAAGGTAGTAAAGTAGCCATGATTTTCTGAACACGTTAGGAATGCACATGAAGACACATACAGTACTGTACCTGTCATGATTTAAAAACACAAACGGAAACACATCCGTCGGCATTTATTTGTACTTTTTTTTAAAGGTAAGGTTTATTTTTTTTATTTTTACTTTATATTTTCTGTTAATTATTTTTATGTATTTATTTTTGGGGGGCTATGAAACAAATAATTAGATTTTCCATTATTTCTTATAGAAAAATTTTATCTGGTTTACAAGCGTACTAATTATGCTTGCGATCCAAGGTTTCACTGTACATACATCTAGCTATCTACATGTATCTACATCTACACCAAATTAGGGAAGAACAGTAACAGCACCGCAGGAAATTTATAACAAATATCACATTTATAGCAAATAATGCAAACTATGATTCTTTGAAATAATGGACTTTTAAGGATTTTTTTAATCATGCACGACCTATAAAAATAAAATAAAAGTTTTGTCTATACATTTGTTAGAACCCGCTCTTTCAATGATATCTTTACGTTTTATTCATTAGAGGACCCGAAACCAAATTCTGTCTGTCTCTATGTCTGTCTATATGTCTGTCCAATCAGATTTTGTCACAGCATCACACAAAACTGTCTGGACAGAATTTAATGAACCGTTGCCAGTCCTTAGGTATTTGCCTGATGTTAAACCTGCACCATAAATGAAATGAAAATGTTGAGTAGAATGACATCCTGGGGAGTTACGTGCTGGATTACATCACTGCGTCTAGCGAGGTGGGCATGGCACTCAACAGACCCAATCAACTCAATAGTTTACAGTGGTATATGCAGAGTATGACACAAAAACGACCATAATGCACCTACATGCCGCCACAATCCTCAGAGATATAACATGGGTTGTTAGAGCAAACATATCCACGGCAGTCCGAGGTAAGGGCGTGTATATATACCCGAACTAAGAGCCCAGTGTTATGCAATTAAATCTATAGATACAACCAGTAGATATTGTAGATATAGTAGCACCAATATATATTAAATAGAAAAGCTAAACTGAATATTTTTACTGGGATGAGTTCATATTTTCGATGCTGAAATAACAGCGCTGACGTTGTATGAGTGAATTTTTACCTACTAAAGCATCTTTATCTGATCTACTTTTTGATTTCACTTTCTGAACAGGAAGTGTATTTGGTTGATGATGAAAGAAGTATAACTTATGGCAGTAAATCCATCAGCATTGGATAAAACTAGCTTTTATTCACTGGAATCACAACGCACATCAAACCAAACCTCCTACCACACGGTACGAATTGAAATACTATTACTCTTTCACCCACTTAATAATAATAATAATAATAATAATAATAATAATAATCATTATTATTACATTTGGACTGTTAAATTTTTTCAACCTCCAAAATTGCCCTCTGTCTCTTGGAGCTGTTCTTCCTCCTCTACATCTTCCCACTCCTCCTCAGCACCATCATTATCTCCATGCAGGACTACAGCGAAATTTTTGCCTGAAAATGGCCGGAGCTGACAAACCGGCTAGTTTTCAAAAATAAATATGACGTAATTATGACAATAGGACCGTTTCCTAATTATTTCAGCCGTAATAAGGATGAAAACAGAGACAGGAGATGAAAAAAAAGAACAGTTGCAGATTTGTATCCAAAACTTAAAAGAAAAGACATCGTAGCTGTTCTGTGCTGCACATCCCTTTAACTACTACCTGCTCGTGGCACTCTGAGGGAAAAGGGCTGAGATGCAGAGAGAGAGACACAGAGAGAGAGACACAGAGAGAGAGAGAGACAGAGAGAGAGACAGAGAGAGACAGAAAGAGAGAGACAGAGAGCATTTTGGGACAAATTTTGGGTCTACATTTTGGCAAATTCCCTTATTCATACAATAGAAGAACAGAAGGATAAATGACAAATACCACTGCTCAGTCATATGATAATGTGATGTCACACAATGTCCACTAACATGTCGCGTCTGCTCAGAAGGCGTCTCGTCCCGGGGGTTGGGGGGGGGGGGTGTTAGGGGGGGATTCATGGGAAATCTAACAAACACTCTGGCATTGAGTCAAGCAAACAGGAAAGTTGTGCCATGTGGAGGCGCAGAGGAAGTGGAACTAACGAGGAGACGTTTCTCAGCAGGAGGCGTGGAGGGCGTGTCCTCACAAAGGTTACGGAGAATAACACAAACTAAAGCTGAGAGGTTCGTTAAAGCAATTACAGAGAGACTTTCTGCTGAGGAATGAAGACATCATCTTTATTCTGTTATCAAACACATTAGTGGAGTGCTGAAGCGCACTGGTGTGTGTGTGTGCGTGTGTGTGTGTGTGTGTGTGTGTGTGTGTGTTCAATGAGGTCGAAATTAAACTGCAATAAAACAAATGGAAATTACTGGCAAATTTCCGCTGATGAGTTTTTACACATTACTTTTGTCTCAACTAGTCAGTGGTGTGGTTTCATTGACACCTCATTGAACACGCACACATACGCACACATACACACACACACACACACATACACACACACACACACACACACACATACACACACACACACACACACACACACACATACACACACACACACATACACACATACACACACACACACACACACATACACACACACACACACACACACACATACACACGCACACACACACACACATACACACACACTTTAAAGCTCTGAAGATCCTAAAACACTGTTATTTTACAGAGGGATTAAAGTAAAACTAATCCTCATGGTTAGCAGTAACGCTGGATTATAACCCGAAGCTTTCAGACGGTGCCGGCCTGTGACTCTAACATTTCCACTCCATCATATTTTGGTTTCTTTGTGTTTAACTCCATGATACACCCTCCTCACCCATCCTCCACTCACCCACCCTCTGCTTATACACCCTCCTCACCCATCCTCCACTCACCCACCCTCCGCTTATACACCCTCCTCACCCTCCTCACACCCTATCACCCTCACCCATCCTCCACTCACCCACCCTCTGCTTATACACCCTCCTCACCCACCCTTCACTCACCCACCATTTCACCCACTCACCCACCCTTCTCTCATCCATCTCCTCACCCAAACTGCTCTTACCCACACTCCATTCACTCACCCTCCTTTTACCCACCCCCCTTCCACCCTCTCACCCACACTCCACTCACTCATCCTCCACTCACCCACCCTCCTCTCATCCATTCACCCACACTTCTCTCACTCCTTCTTTCTCACCCTCCTCTCACCCATTCACCCACTCACCCACCCTCCTCTCACCCACTCTACTCGTACCTTCACCCACCCACCTCAAACCCCCTCATCCACCCTCGTCAAGCCCCCTCACCTACCCTCCTCACACCCTTCTCTCACCTATCTTCTCTTCATTTTCCTTTTATTTTCTTTTTTCCCTTTTTTCTTTTAGATTTAATATAAGTCTCTTTAATGCCACAGTTTTCAGGCTCCCAGGCTCGGGGGAAACATGCATGATAATAATGTAATTACATTATGTATATATGTGTGTGTGTGTAAATGATGTGTGAAATGTTTATTATCCAGCCGGTAGATGAACAACAGCACCGAATGTTGGTGTATTTATGAAGATTATTATGACGAGTGAGCGGTAAATGTGAGCTCTGATGCGTGGGGGTGTGTGGGTTCTGGGGATTACAGTTGTAGTCATTTTCACAAAAGCAGAGTGTATGCTCATAAATTTCATGTACAATTGTGCACCAGGACCTATAAAAGCACATACTGACACACACACACACACACAATCCACTGAATCACACTACATCTTTCCTAACAGGGTGTGAAACAAGAAGACCAATCAGCCCTGAAAGCCCACATTAGCCTCGCCATCCTGATTGCCTGCTCTCTAATTCCCACTTGCCGAAGCCTTTCTCACTTCCTCTCTCGTTAAAAGACTGTAATCCACAGGACTGCGGGGTTGATGACTGTCAAACGTCCGTGAAAAACACAGGGGACGAGTGTGTTCTCAGCTGCGTCTGACAGTCCTCTCCATTAAGGGCCACTAAAACTCCAAAAATACACAGGGCTCGAGTGAGCCGGAGTTTATCTCATGTCTGTCTCCGCTCCTGTAGGATTCATCAGAGCAAAGCCTGTAGTCACACAGAGAAGACTTTATAGTGTCCTTCTATAGTACTTTTAGCTATCGGTGACTAGTGCGTGGAAAGATTTAATATTTGAGATCAAACAGTAAAGACGATCGCTCTATAAACTGGTGAAGAAACAACGTGCAAAGTGCTTCTTTTTTAGAGGGTATATACTGTATACTGTATATATTTTACTGGCAAATAAACCCCACAAACGTCACCGTCTGGATTTAACTGAGGAAATAGTTAAAAGCGCATCCATTGGATGATTACTGTCCGTACAGCTGAGACTTTGACTATCTTTAAATGACGACTTAAGACGCATCTGTTTCTCCAGTACTTAAACTAACCCTAAAAAAAACCTCTACCCAGTTGTGTTGGACTAATGGCACTTAGTTATTAACCTAGTTAACCCAGTGTAAGTATGTATCCAATGATGTAAACATTAAAGCACTTTTTGTAAGTCGCTCTGGATAAGAGCGTCTTCCAAATGCCTAAATGTTAATTACTGCAGTGATTAATATGGTTCAGCAGTAACATGTTATTTAATCAGATCAGAAGACGTACCCTGGGGTCGTGGCGCAGATGTTCCTCTATTTCAGGAGGGTCAAATTATTGTTTAGCATCAAGCAAAAAAAAAAAAAAACTAGGGAGATTGCTGAAAGTATTACAATTGGGTAAAGAACCGACAAAAACGCATTATTAAAACCTGGGATAGTGGTGACCCATCATCTAAGAGGAGGAAATGATCATGATCTGAGATTTCCACACTCACAATGCAAGGAGAACTCCAGGGATTGGGACTAAACAGCTGTGTAGGCTTAAGAACCCCACTTATCAGTGAGACGCATCAGAGCGATGGGCGTGTCAGGGTTAGAAGGGAAGGACATAAAGCGGTGCGGCCATTATGGAGACAGTGTTATGATCTGGGCTTGCTTCAGTTTCTCAGGTCTAGACTCAGCAAGGTTACTGTATGTGGCAATAAAATCAAGTCAGCTGACGACCTGAATGTACCGAGTGGATTTTTTTCTTTACTGATGTCACGGCGATGTCAGGATTCATCAGGCTCGAATCAACAAAGAGTGGTTCAGGGAGCATGAGACGTCATTTTCACACATGGATCGGCCACCACAGAGTCTAGACCTAAACCCCTTTGAGAATCTTTGTGATGGAACGCCAATTAGCCTAACCTGCATATCTTTGGACCGTGGGAGAAAACCGGATCACTCGGAGGAAACCCACCAAGCACGGGGAAAACATGCACACTCCATGCATACAGAAACGGGAATCGAGCCTGGCTGGGAATCGAACCCGGACCCTGGAGGTGCACGGCGACAACGCTAACCACTACACCACCGAATCACGAACAAATTGTATAAAAAAATGCAATAACTCAATTTTTTTTTTGTTTAACTTACGATGGTGTGCGTATTTAAGCTTATATTTTTTTGCGGTAATCTTCAGTAGTAAATAATGATCCTAATATAAAGATCCTACTATTAATTTTGGACACCTTGCAGTAAGCATCAGGAGTGTGATTGCATAATGTTGTAATATAATAGGTGGCATATCTTCAGCGTAAATCACGAAAAACATGTCAGTGGATCGAGTTCAAAAATGTCACTTTGATTCTAATCAAGGACCACATGGCAAGGAAAAAGAAGAGAGGAAAATGAGACGGAGATGATGTGATAACTGGTGTCGGCGCAGCGAGTCGCGGTATTCTTTCCTGCTGTATCATTTTATTTAATTTCCTTTCCTTAGCCTGGATTTTTCTTGACTTTGAGTGCAGAAGCCGCACAAAAGACTAACTCTGACACATCTCGCATTAAAATCCACCACCGGCGTCTCAGTCTCGCTCTTGTTTACTTCTCATAAAGTTTGTCAAAGATTTCCTCCGCCCTGTTTTGCCCCCCTCGCTAACTGTTTAAGAATGGTTCTCCTTAGGAAAAAAAAACCCGCCACAGCGCCAGTCTCTGGGCTTCTTTTATCTCTGAGCTTTTTTTTTTCTTCTTAAGTTAAATAGTCCTGGTGCTTCTCCAAGCCCCTGCTGCACTCCGGCCCCCATCCGGCTCTCATACTCTGCTGCCCACAAATTGCATTCTGAATCGCTTCGGTGTGAAAATCCCTCATCAGGAAGGAGGGGACGGGGAAAAGGGGCAGCGGAATCCTTTTCATTTGCATGTATATCTCGGAGACGAAGTTCTTCACCATGCTGAGACATTTTAGATCTTTTTCAGGCCACATCTGCAAGAAATAATTACATTTATCAGGAAATGTGTTAGGTCAGATGTCAAATCAGGATTAAAGTGATCTAACAGGAGGAGGAAATGTTGAGGGGACGTTTATGAAGGTCGACCGTTAGAGCGGCTTTCTCCGAGAGCTTCCACTTCAGACGAGGACGAGCTCTCGGACAGATTCTCACCGTCTCTGTGTCCGTCTCCGTCTCTCCGGCTACCGGGGCTTTAGTGATATCACTTACCAAAACCTTGACACACACACACACGCACAATGAAATTCTGAATAGAGAAAATCAGAGACACTTGAAGCAAGGGCTGTTGCCAAGGCAACGGCCAGGATGGATTTCCATGGAGATTAGATCCTCTGATATTCCTCAGACGGTGGAAGAGAGGGAGAGAAAAGAAAGAAAAAAGATAGATAGGTAACAAGAATCCTTCGTTATTAAAGTGTGGGAGTGCCGGGCTTGAAGGGATTCCGCACAAATGATCACACTCGGTGTATCACGACACTCACTCGCACTCACACGCAACACTCACTCGCAACTCTTTCACACCTGTGGCAGACGTTTCCTGTTTTCTCTGCCATGTTGTAGTTTTCTGCCACCCTCGAGGGTAATAACTAGAATCACAGATGCCATAAGTGATATACAGCTGTGCTCAAAAGTTTGCATACCTTGGGAGGATTTGCAAGATGTGTACCATTTTTTTAAAGAAAAAAGTGAGAAGGCAAAACAAATGTATTATATTTTTTATTGGACTCAAGTTGGGTCTACGGTGGTGTAGTGGTTAACACTGTTGCCTTGCAGCTCCAGGGTTCCGGTTCAATTCCCATCCAGGTTCAATTCCTGCTTCTGTGTGCATGGAGTTTGTATCTTCTGTAGAAATAATATTGGAAAATGAAGGTCCTTAATACTCTTAGCTGCCAATTCTTTTTTGGCAAAATGCCTCCAGTTCGTGACAATTCTTTCGTTATCATTCATTAACTGCACGTTTATGATCTTCTCAAAGTGGGCCAATGATATTGAGGTCAGGAGACTGTAATGGGCGCTCCAGAACCTTCACCCCTTTCTGCTGTAGCCATTCAAGGGTCAACTTGGCCGTTCGAGAGTGTCCCATGAACAGCCTTCGTACTGTAGAATGCAGATTCTTTGCCAGTACTTTCTGATAACATTCTGCATTCGTTTTGCCATCGGTTGCATGCCACTGGAGCTCATACAGCACCAAAATATGAGAGATCCACCACCATGCGTTACAGTGGGGATGGTGTACTTTTCACCATGTGGTTGTGACTATAAATTTAAATTTTGGTCTCATCATCCAGAAGCTGCGAGACTTGTCCAGGTGCTGTCTGGCGTCCTGCAAGCGGGCCTTATTGTGGCATGGGCGCAGTAACTGCCTTACTGAAACACCAACACCAACACTTTTTCCCCAGATCAACCTGTACTCTGTGGGTTTTTCATTAATATCAATTTAAACCTGTGTGTGACAACCTGTGTGTTTATCATGTGGCCAAACTTTTATGGGTGTGTAAACTTTTGATCAGGGTTGTTTGGCTGATTTCCACTTTATCATTAGGTTTTAAATAATTATGTGATAATTAATGACTTAATGTGACCACTAAGCCGAAATAAGAAAAAAAAATCGTTTGCATTATCGGTCAACAATTTCTTTCAGGGTATGCAAACTTTTGAGCACAGCTGTATTTCTATTTTTGTAGGAATGCAGAAAATCCTCACAGCTCATAATCAAAGGTAGAAAAGGGGCATTTTTTCGTATCTTAAACAATTAGGAGAAGCACTGACAGGAAGCCCGTCTCTCCAAGAGCAATGGCTGTACATACTGCAGTTTACACACGGTCTAGTTAAACCTTGGCGAGTAGAGTCGTGTTGCAGTACAAGTGGAGCAAATTGAGCGTGTAACAGCGTAATTAAGTGCGTAACAGCAGTGTTCAGCGCGTGGGGTCGCGACCTTATAGAGACACCAGACTCCCGACTCATGAGCAACGACAGATGGAGAGAGAGAGAGAGAGAGAGAGAGAGAGAGAACGCTACTGAGCTCCGAATAATCGTCTGATCTGGTTCGTTTGTAAAACGGGCATCCTCGGAGACGCACGTAGGCTTTTCAAAGGGGTTAGTCATGTTGTGCCGTCATGGACGACATCGCCAACTGTTCTGTGTAAGTGAGCAAACACTCGGGGCTGGAGTCACACTAATGGAAAAATCTGATCCTAACTTCAGACGCTCTTAAATACTAGAAATCTGTAGCAGGAATGTACTGAACTGTATTTTACTGAACAACAATCTCACGATTGTAATCCTATGATTTAGACTCTTGAACTATAACAAGCTTCGAAACATTTCCCAGTAATGCTCCTACAGCCTCAAGAGATTTTAACACTACCCTGTGCTCACTACTCTTCTCGTCTCAAATAACTGCCCTTACAGTTCCACGCCGCTCCGAACCCAAAAAAAGCAAAACCTCCTTTTATTTCTTTATATAATCCCCTGATACACTGATGCACTTATCCCAGTGTTTCACTACTGCTTGGACACCATCACTATCTGAGCCATGATCGGACTGCCTGCTGAGCATCTGAAACACTGGCCTTCCAGGAACCCCCCCTTACTCCCAGCTGGGTTCCTGTAATGTGCGAGTGGTGTTGGTGAATGATTGTGTGTATCGTTCCCACAGACAGACGCGTCTCAGTTGTTGACAAGCTGTCTGTCGGTTTCCATGGATCAGGTATTCCACTCGCTGAATGTTCACAGGAACGACTGCAGTGGGCTCCGATCTACCTCGGCCGGGATCGTAATTCATTTGCACCGTTCAAATGTTTTACTGCGGCTAAGAGTCGTACTGTGCAGAAAGTCTTCTGTAAATGTCAACCGCATTTGCGGGTTTATTCACCAGAAATTCCATCACAAGTCCCAGTTTCTCTTGAACACCCCTTATGGTTACTTTTTAAATGGATAAGATTTAAACAATTAGGTATAAATTGATCTTACAATTTAGCTAAAAATAGTCATATTTAATAACATGAACACAAATTCTATTTGTAATCTAAAATAATAAGAGAATTAACGCTGTAACGATTCCACATAAATAAGTAAGTAAATACACATTTATTATCTGAATTTTTTAAAATAACATTTGCACTTTATATTTATGTGAACATGTAAACAGCTTACAGCAAGTTTCGAGGTTCGCCTCACTTTCACTACAACAGAAAGGTTCGGCTCTGATTCAGCAGGCATGAGTGCATCTAATGGGAGCGCATTAATTGCTTTCGCAATTAACGAACAGCCGATTAGCGACATGCACGGGCCAAAGTCACCGTAACGATTAATAATAGATTAATTATGCAGCCCTAACGAGCAGCGCCGTTGTTATGGAGATAGAGGCTGTATTGGGGAGCCTTTATTTCGGTGCTCAAGGTGCGCAGAGACCAGCCTCTCATTTATAAGCGTGTCCTGAGAGGCAGGGATGAGATGACAGGAGCTGGATGGAGTTAAGTGGCTCTGCTCGAGGGCACAACAGCAGAAGTGGTCCACAGGCGGGGAGTTTAGACAGCGCAGCTCCGTGACCATTTTTCCTTTTCCGTGGGATGCGTCACGGTGGTGCTGAAGTCTCGGGTTTGTGCATCCCAAGGTGCATGTGCCAGTAACGAGCTGGAACTTTTTTTAAGTAATGGTGCACATGGTACATTTAAACGGTGGAAGCAATGTTTTATATATAGATATACACATTTCGAAAACTCAATGGTGTCGTAAAAAATATGTCCTCGATATGATTATTTTTTCTCTCTGCAGTCGGAGAAAAAAACTACTCTGTCAGAGGAAGTGGCCCTGTTGTTACTGTCAGTTTTACATTTGTTTTGATTTTTTTTCACTTAATAAAGGCAATTTATTTGACATTTTTTTCATTTCCGTGTTTTGCAGACAGATATGTTTCAAACAGAGAATGAAACCCTGTCTTTGCATTTTGTTCTGATCACAGTTTGCTTTAAGAAAAAAAGCGTTTTATCACATCTCACATATCAAGCTGGGACTTAAAACTAAAAAAACTTACCCCGCTTTTTAGAAAATATTACGTTACTGTATATACCGTGTATCACCATTTAGCTTAAAAATAACGAGATATCTATTATGGTCCATAACGCTCAGCCCTAAGTTGATGACGGTGAGACGAGGGTGAGACGCTGCTGAAATGAGGGTGAGTTGAGGCTGCAGTCACTGTGAGATGTGCGTATATGAGGAGACAGTTACATTGAGATGAGGGTAAGAAGACAACGAGATGAGGGTGCAGTGACGGTGAGATAAGACGGGCGGTGCCAAAGGCAGAAAAAAAATCTTTAGGTGCGAATCGGTCTTGAGAGAAAATAATACTCGTGTGATGACCTTCGGACTGCTGCTCATTTCAGGACATGAATGCACTCAGTGACACACATTACACACCATCGGTGTCTCCTAGATACCTGTAGAACCATGAAAAGACAAAAAAGAGTGACAGAAGGAGACAGATGAAGAGAGAGAGAGAGAGTGATATAGGACAGATCACAAACACAGAGCCGGATTCTGCCCCTAAAACTACAGAGACGGCTGCGTCTGATAGATATTCTATAAAACTGTGTCATTTTTTTATTAACATTTAAAAACATATGTGTTATAACTTTATTAATTGAACACAATGTCCTGAAGAAAATGGGTATGGGAATAGAGCAGAACTGGATCTGTTAATCAGTACAACCGGAAACTTCCTCGAGGCTCGACAAATCACTAGTAAAGTGGGTTACACTATTAAACCCACGAATTCCAAATCTCATCTATAGGGTGAGTAAAGCCAGTCCATCTATACAGCAGCACACAATCACTCTGGGAGACAAACCCCATAGTGAACTTCCATCATGAGTCCTCCAGTAAAGTGTCCTTTAGAGTGCACTAAAGCCGGTGGTCCAAGCAGGGCTCAGTGAATTCCCTCTGTCTCTCCCAGTGCTGAAAACCGCTAGCAAATTTCACTCGCACTGATCCCCCTCCCTTCCCAAATATTACCACCACCTGCCTTCATCAACAGCTGCTCACAACGGGCACTCGACCTCCTCAGCCACACAAGCAAAACATCATCAACATAGCATTTCCAAAACACACTCCTTTATAATCTGCAGAAAAAACAACTCCAGCTAACGCTGAGTACTTCCTAACAAAAAACAGACTCATCACCATTATACAAGATTAAGACTCAACCCCTCTGCACAGACTCAGACTCATCACCATTATACAAGACTTAGACTCAACATCAATACAGACTCAGACTCATCACGACTACACAGACTCGGACTCATCACCACTACACAGTTTTAGACTTATCACTATTACACAGACTTAGACACATCACTATTACACAGACTCACTTATCACCATGACACAGACTCAGACTCATCGCTATTACACAAACTCATTTATCACCACTACACAGACTCAGACTCATCACCACTACACAGACTCAGACACATCACCACTACACAGACTCAGACTCATCACCGTTACACAGACTCAGACTCATCACTATTACACAGACTTAGAGTCATCACACTCATCAACATTAATACGAATTCAGACTCATGACCACTACACAGACTTAGACTCATCACTATTACACAAACTCACTTATTACCACTACAGACTCAGACTCATCACTATTACACAGACTCAGACTTATCACCACTACACATACTTAGACTCATCACCATTACACAGACTCAGACACATCCCTATTACACAGACTCAGACTCATCACCATTACACAAACTTAGACTTATCAACACTACACACACTCAGACTCATCACCATTACACAGACACGGACTCATAACCACTACACAGACTCAGACTCATCACCACTACACAGACTCAGACTCATCACCACTACACAGACTCAGACTTATCACCATTACACAGACACAGACTCAACATCAATACGAACTCAGACTCATCACCACTACACAGACTTAGACGCATCATTATTACAGACTCACTTATTACCACTACACAGACTCAGACTCATCACCACTACACAGACTTAGACTCATCACCACTACACAGACTCAGAATCATCACAACTACACAGACTCAGACTCCTCACTATTACACAGACTCAGACTCATCACTATTACACAGACTCAGACTCATCACCACTACACAGACTTAGACTCATTACCACTACACAGACTCAGACACATTTCTATTACAAAGACTCAGACTCATCACCATTACACAAACTTAGACTCAACATCAATACGAACTCAGACTCATCACCACTATACAGACTTAGACTCATCACTATTACACAGACTCACTTATTACCACTACACACACTCAGACTCCTCACTATTACACAGAATCAGACTTATCACTATTACACAGACTCAGACTCATCACCACTACACAGACTTAGACTCATCACCACTACACAGCCTCAGACACATCCCTATTACACAGACTCCTTACCATTACACAAACTTAGACTTATCAACACTACACAGACTTAGACTCATCACCACTACACAGACTCAGACACATCACCACTACACAGACTCAGACTCATCACCGTTACACAGACTCAGACTCATCACCATTACACAGACTTAAAGTCATCACACTCATCAACATTAATACGAATTCAGACTCATGACCACTACACAGACTTAGACTCATCACTATTACACAAACTCACTTATTACCACTACAGACTCAGACTCCTCACTATTACACAGACTCAGACTCATCACTATTACACAGACTCAGACTTATCACCACTACACATACTTAGACTCATCACCATTACACAGACTCAGACACATCCCTATTACACAGACTCAGACTCATCACCATTACACAAACTTAGACTTATCAACACTACACAGACTCAGACTCATCACCATTACACAGACACGGACTCATAACCACTACACAGACTTAGACTCATCACCACTACACAGACTCAGACTTATCACCATTACACAGACACAGACTCAACATCAATACGAACTCAGACTCATCACCACTACACAGACTTAGGCGCATCATTATTACAGACTCACTTATTACCACTACACAGACTTAGACTCATCGCCACTACACAGACTTAGACTCATCACCACTACACAGAATCAGAATAATCACAACTACACAGACTCAGACTCCTCACTATTACACAGACTCAGACTCATCACTATTACACAGACTCAGACTCATCACCATTACACAGACTCAGACTCATCACCACTACACAGACTCAGACTCATCACCATTACACAGACACAGACTCAACATCAATACGAACTCACACTCATCACCACTACACAGACTTAGGCTCATCACTATTACACAGACTCACTTATTACCACTACACAGACTTAGATTCATCACTATTACACAGACTCAGACTCATCACTATTACACAGACTCAGAATCATTACCACTACACAAACTCACTCATCACCACGACACAGACTCAGAATCATCACCACTACACAGACTTAGACTCCTCACTATTACACAGACTCAGACTCATCACACCTACACAGACTTAGACTCATTACCACTACACAGACTCAGACACATCCCTATTACACAGACTCAGACTCATCACCATTACACAAACTTAGACTCAACATTAATACAAACTCAGACTCATCACCACTACACAGACTTAGACTCATCACTATTACACAGACTCACTTTTTATTACTACAGACTCAGACTCATCACCACTACACAGACTCAGACACATCACCACTACACAGACTCAGACTCATCACCGTTACACAGACTCAGACTCATCACCATTACACAGACTTAAAGTCATCACACTCATCAACATTAATACGAATTCAGACTCATGACCACTACACAGACTTAGACTCATCACTATTACACAAACTCACTTATTACCACTACAGACTCAGAGTCCTCACTATTACACAGACTCAGACTCATCACTATTACACAGACTCAGACTTATCACCACTACACATACTTAGACTCATCACCATTACACAGACTCAGACACATCCCTATTACACAGACTCAGACTCATCACCATTACACAAACTTAGACTTATCAACACTACACAGACTCAGACTCATCACTATTACACAGACACGGACTCATCACCACTACACAGACTCAGACTCATCACCACTACACAGACTCAGACTCATCACTATTACACAGACTCAGACACGTCCCTATTACACAGACTCAGACTCATCACCATTACACAGACACGGACTCATAACCACTACACAGACTCAGACTCATCACCACTACACAGACTCAGACTCATCACCACTACACAGACTTAGACTCATCACCACTACACAGACTCAGACTCCTCACTATTACACAGACTCAGACTCATCACTATTACACAGACTCAGACTCATCACCACTACACAGACTTAGACTCATTACCACTACACAGACTCAGACACATTTCTATTACAAAGACTCAGACTCATCACCATTACACAAACTTAGACTCAACATCAATACGAACTCAGACTCATCACCACTACACAGACTTAGACTCATCACTATTACACAGACTCACTTATTACCAATACACACACTCAGACTCCTCACTATTACACAGAATCAGACTTATCACTATTACACAGACTCAGACTCATCACCACTACACAGACTTAGACTCATCACCACTACACAGCCTCAGACACATCCCTATTACACAGACTCCTTACCATTACACAAACTTAGACTTATCAACACTACACAGACTTAGACTCATCACCACTACACAGACTCAGACACATCACCACTACACAGACTCAGACTCATCACCGTTACACAGACTCAGACTCATCACCATTACACAGACTTAAAGTCATCACACTCATCAACATTAATACGAATTCAGACTCATGACCACTACACAGACTTAGACTCATCACTATTACACAAACTCACTTATTACCACTACAGACTCAGACTCCTCACTATTACACAGACTCAGACTCATCACTATTACACAGACTCAGACTTATCACCACTACACATACTTAGACTCATCACCATTACACAGACTCAGACACATCCCTATTACACAGACTCAGACTCATCACCATTACACAAACTTAGACTTATCAACACTACACAGACTCAGACTCATCACCATTACACAGACACGGACTCATAACCACTACACAGACTTAGACTCATCACCACTACACAGACTCAGACTTATCACCATTACACAGACACAGACTCAACATCAATACGAACTCAGACTCATCGCCACTACACAGACTTAGACTCATCACCACTACACAGAATCAGAATAATCACAACTACACAGACTCAGACTCCTCACTATTACACAGACTCAGACTCATCACTATTACACAGACTCAGACTCATCACCACTACACAGACTTAGACTCATTACCACTACACAGACTCAGACACATTTCTATTACACAGACTCAGACTCATCACCATTACACAAACTTAGACTCATCACTATTACACAGACTCACTTATTACCACTACACACACTCAGACACCTCACTATTACACAGAATCAGACTTATCACTATTACACAGACTCAGACTCATCACCACTACACAGACTTAGACTCATCACCACTACACAGCCTCAGACACATCCCTATTACACAGACTCCTTACCATTACACAAACTTAGACTTATCAACACTACACAGACTCAGACTCATCACCACTACACAGACTCAGACTCATCACCATTACACAGACTCAGACTCATCACCACTACACAGACTCAGACTCATCACCATTACACAGACACAGACTCAACATCAATACGAACTCACACTCATCACCACTACACAGACTTTGGCTCATCACTATTACACAGACTCACTTATTACCACTACACAGACTTAGATTCATTACTATTACACAGACTCAGACTCATCACTATTACACAGACTCAGAATCATTACCACTACACAAACTCACTCATCACCACGACACAGACTCAGAATCATCACCACTACACAGACTTAGACTCCTCACTATTACACAGACTCAGACTCATCACACCTACACAGACTTAGACTCATTACCACTACACAGACTCAGACACATCCCTATTACACAGACTCAGACTCATCACCATTACACAAACTTAGACTCAACATTAATACAAACTCAGACTCATCACCACTACACAGACTTAGACTCATCACTATTACACAGACTCACTTTTTATTACTACAGACTCAGACTCATCACCACTACACAGACTCAGACACATCACCACTACACAGACTCAGACACATCACCACTACACAGACTCAGACTCATCACCGTTACACAGACTCAGACTCATCACTATTACACAGATCTAGAGTCATCACACTCATCAACATTAATACGAATTCAGACTCATGACCACTACACAGACTTAGACTCATCACTATTACACAAACTCACTTATTACCACTACAGACTCAGACTCCTCACTATTACACAGACTCAGACTCATCACTATTACACAGACTCAGACTTATCACCACTACACATACTTAGACTCATCACCATTACACAGACTCAGACACATCCCTATTACACAGACTCAGACTCATCACCATTACACAAACTTAGACTTATCAACACTACACAGACTCAGACTCATCACTATTACACAGACACGGACTCATCACCACTACACAGACTCAGACTCATCACCACTACACAGACTCAGACTCATCACTATTACACAGACTCAGACACGTCCCTATTACACAGACTCAGACTCATCACCATTACACAGACACGGACTCATAACCACTACACAGACTCAGACTTATCACCACTACACAGACTCAGACTCATCACCACTACACAGACTTAGACTCATCACCACTACACAGACTCAGAATCATCACAACTACACAGACTCAGACTCCTCACTATTACACAGACTCAGACTCATCACTATTACACAGACTCAGACTCATCACCACTACACAGACTTAGACTCATTACCACTACACAGACTCAGACACATTTCTATTACACAGACTCAGACTCATCACCATTACACAAACTTAGACTCAACATCAATACGAACTCAGACTCATCACCACTACACAGACTTAGACTCATCACTATTACACAGACTTACTTATTACCACTACACACACTCAGACTCCTCACTATTACACAGAATCAGACTTATCACTATTACACAGACTCAGACTTATCACCACTACACAGCCTCAGACACATCCCTATTACACAGACTCCTTACCATTACACAAATGTAGACTTATCAACACTACACAGACTTAGACTCATCACCACTACACAGACTCAGACACATCACCACTACACAGACTCAGACTCATCACCGTTACACAGACTCAGACTCATCACTATTACACAGACTTAGAGTCATCACACTCATCAACATTAATACGAATTCAGACTCATGACCACTACACAGACTTAGACTCATCACTATTACACAAACTCACTTATTACCACTACAGACTCAGAATCATCACCATTACACAGACTCAGACTCATCACTATTACACAGACTCAGACTTATCACCACTACACATACTTAGACTCATCACCATTACACAGACTCAGACACATCCCTATTACACAGACTCAGACTCATCACCATTACACAAACTTAGACTTATCAACACTACACAGACTCAGACTCATCACCATTACACAGACACGGACTCATAACCACTACACAGACTTAGACTCATCACCACTACACAGACTCAGACTCATCACCACTACACAGACTCAGACTTATCACCATTACACAGACATAGACTTAACATCAATACGAACTCAGACTCATCACCACTACACAGACTTAGGCGCATCATTATTACAGACTCACTTATTACCACTACACAGACTTAGACTCATCGCCACTACACAGACTTAGACTCATCACCACTACACAGACTCAGAATCATCACAACTACACAGACTCAGAATCATCACAACTACACAGACTCAGACTCCTCACTATTACACAGACTCAGACTTATCACTATTACACAGACTCATCACCACTACACAGACTTAGACTCATTACCACTACACAGACTCAGACACATTTCTATTACACAGACTCAGACTCATCACCATTACACAAACTTAGACTCAACATCAATACGAACTCAGACTCATCACCACTACACAGACTTAGACTCATCACTATTACACAGACTCACTTATTACCACTACACACACTCAGACACATCCCTATTACACAGACTCAGACTCATCACCATTACACAAACTTAGACTCAACATTAATACAAACTCAGACTCATCACCACTACACAGACTTAGACTCATCACTATTACACAGACTCACTTATTATTACTACAGACTCAGACTCCTCACTATTACACAGACTCAGACTCATCACCACTACACAGACTTAGACTCATCACCACTACACAGACTTAGACTCATCACTATTACACAGACTCACTTATTATTACTACAGACTCAGACTCCTCACTATTACACAGACTCAGACTCATCACCACTACACAGACTTAGACTCATCACCACTACACAGACTCAGACACATCCCTATTACACAGACTCAGACTCCTTACCATTACACAAACTCAGACTCATCAACACTACACAGACTAAGACTCATCACCACTACACAGACTCAGACTCATCACCATTACACAGACTCAGACTCATAACCACTACACAGACTCAGACTCATCACCACTACACAGACTCAGACTCATCACCACTACACAGACCCAGACTCATCACCATTACACAGACACAGACTCAAAATTAATATGAACTCAGACTCATTACCACTACACAGACTTAGGCTCATCATTATTACACAGACTCACTTATTACCACTACACAGACTCAGACTCCTCACTATTACACAGACTCGGACTCATCACTACTACACAGACTCAGACTCATCAGCACTACACAGACTTAGACTCATTACCACTACACAGACTCAGACACATTCCTATTACACAGACTCAGACTCATCACTATTACACAAACTTAGACTTAACATCAATACGAACTCAGACTCATTACCACTACACAGACTTAGGCTCATCATTATTACACAGACTCACTTATTACCACTACACAGACTCAGACTCCTCACTATTACACAGACTCGGACTCATCACTATTACACAGACTCAGACTCATCAGCACTACACAGACTTAGACTCATTACCACTACACAGACTCAGACACATTCCTATTACACAGACTCAGACTCATCACCATTACACAAACTTAGACTCAACATCAATACGAACTCAGACTCATTACCACTACACAGACTTAGGCTCATCACTATTACACAGACTCACTTATTACCACTACACAGACTCAGACTCCTCACTATTACACAGACTCAGACTCCTCACTATTACACAGACTCAGACTCATCACCACTACACAGACTTAGACTCATCACCACTACACAGACTCAGACTCATCACCACTACACGGACTCAGACTCATCACCACTACACAGACTCAGACTCATCACCACTACACAGACTCAGACTCATCACCACTACACAGACTCAGACTCATAACCACTACACAGACTCAGACTCATCCCCTCTTCAGAGACTAATTCCCACTGACCCAGACTCTCCACTATAGACTTATCCCGACTGTAGAGACTTATTCGTCACAGCAAAGAGATTAGATCATATCAGACAGAGTGGAAACCCTAAGAGCAGAGACTCTGTAATCACTGCAGCACCAGACTGATTAAAACATAAATACACTTTATTTTAGCTTACAAGATTTCCACAACATACAAAACACTTACACACAATGCTAAGCAAACACACACACACACACACACACACACACTAAATTATCGACAATGTGATATACTAATTCAACAAAATATCAGCAAATTATGTAAAAACAAAATCTGTTGCAATCTGCCAGAGAGGAATAAACTGAACCCTCACTCTTTATGAATGTAAATATGTTACAGAACAATAAGATACAGTATTTGTAAACAGTATAGTGTATATTAATTTATCATAATTATTATTATTATTATTATTATTATTATTATTATTATAAAACAGGGGGCATAAAATGCAGACAGATGGATAGCGACACACACACACACACACACAGAAAGAAAGAAAAATAACAAATACACAGAGAGAGAGGGGTGATGAATTGAAATGCTGATGAGCTGAAGTCACTTCAAGTTCATTTTCACCTCAAGAGGTCAGAGTGCTGTTTCATTTACACCTCCGTGAACACACACACACACACACAGTCCTATGTAGCTGATCTTGTTACAGCTTGACCCAGCAAGCTACCTATACACTCATCATGAGGCTCCTTCTACTCTTATAGCACACACACACACACACACACACACACGGGGCAGGTGGAGAACGTTACTCTCCCAGCTAAAGCTCTCTCATTCTCGCCTCATCGCGTTATGTTCCACTTTAGCTAATCGATAACAAACCTGCTGAAATTAAAAACCTGTGTGTGTGTGTGTGTGTGTGTGTGTGTGTGTGTGGGAACAGAAGCTCCTCGTGTCCTCCCCTGCCGTTCTTCTTTATTCTGGCCGTGATCGGATCGATCCTATTGTAATGTGGCATTTACCCCGTGCAAATGTTCCACAAGTCCCTTAGGCTGAGGGATAAAAGTCATGTTTGAGGAGCCGAGAGGGGCGAGATGATCGTAGGGCCGGGCCCGATCCCACGCGGCCTGACCACACACACACACACACACACACACACAGAAAGTTATAAACATGGTATAAGGACTAACCGAATGTCCACTGATCTGGAACCTCAGGAGAGAGAGAGAGAAAGACTGAGAGACAAAAAGAGAGAGAGAGAGACAGACAGAAAGAGAGAGAAAAAAACAGAGCGCGAGAGAGACACGGAGAGACATGCAGAGAGAGAGACAGTGTGTGTGAGAGAGACAGAGAGACAGAGAGAGAGACTGAATGTGATCATGCGGCAAACAAAGTTATGATTCACAGCACAGGTGACGAGCGCGTTGTCATCTGCATCGGGTAATAACATACCAGAAAATCCTGCCATCCCTTTTTCATTTTCAGCTCTGTGTGTGTGTGTGTGTGTGTGTGTGTGTGTGTGTGTGCGTGTGAAGCCACAGGTCTGGCTGCTTGTCAGGAAAGCCATATGGTTGAGTGGGCAAGATGCTGTCTGGGGAGACGAGTGCAGGAAGCGTGAGGTCTGCTTGGCAACAGCAAAGGCCACACACACACACACACACACACACACACACATACTTTTTGGATGCGTATGACTTTTAAGCCTGCGTATTAGCACACACACACACTGACACAGTAAAGCTAAAACCTCTTAGCCAGGAATCTTTCAGGTTACTCGTGTGACCTTTTGTGCCCTTTACCCATAATTCTCCTGGGCGCAGCCACCCTGAACCCCGTAGCTGCCCTCAGGCTCTGCAGCTGTCCTGATTGTCCCAGGCGTGATCCATGCCCATCACACCAACCCTAATTTACTCGACTGGTTTGGACCTGAGAGTAATCGTCATCGTCTTCGTCATCCTCATCGTCGCACCTGACGTCGCTGAAATTTGGGTCTTCTTTTCGGATATAAACATGACTGCTAGCGTAGGGGTTACTCCATGAGTTGGTGTTTTTTTTACATTTACGTTTACATCTACACAATCAAATTCACCCCCCCCCCCCAGTGACCGAGGATTAGCTTTGCTGAATTTATCTTACAATTAGCCGTTAAATTGTTTCTAATCTTAGAATTAGCACTTCATCTGGTTTAGATGCTAATTTGTGTCGTGATTTGCTTTTAGTTATTTCCATACGTTGCTCTGGTCTGCATCTAAATGTTTTTAAGTGCTTGCCTTGACCCAGTGAAATATTTCTCAGGCTCTGTATGTGGACCACAGGCCACCAACTGGCCACCGCTTCTAGCTGAAAAATAAAACGTCAGTTTCAGAACACTAAAAATATCTTGATCGTGTTTGGCTCAGCTCAGGGACATGAGTGTCTGACCCAAACACTGATCCGAAAGGAAAAGCGATGGGGACGAATCAATCATCACTGTCATCGTTTTACTTCCTCTCAAACCTGCTGTTGTCTGAATCCATCAATATCCCACAAAGTCTGGCAGCTCCATGTTTGTGAAATGGCTAACTCCACCATCGCAAAGTGTATGACTCGTCTCGTCTTTTCCGACTGCGTGGGAACGATTCCTTAACAATCATGATGTCTAAAACTGTATTCAAGATGAGGAATTTGCCCAGGCTCTAATTTAATTAGTTGAGATAGTGTTTACTAGACGTCTGATGACCCCCATGTTGGACAGCGCTGAAGTGAATAATGCATCAGATCCCTTTTTTGGATGCAGTGAAAGCCGTGAGAGAGAGAGAGAGAGAGTACGAGCTGCTCAGAAATTCAGCCTGCGCGCCACTGTGCTCGGATGGCACCTGTTCATTCCAGCGTAATGACAAACCACAAATTATCCAAGAAAGCAAGTGAAAGCTTCGGGGAAGACGAAGAGAAAAAAACAACAAAACTTGACAGCAGGCTGTCAATAGACACGACGCCGCAGGGGGTTCACTATCTGACATTCTGACAGCTACAGGAGAGAGAGAGAGTCGCACGTAACGATCCAAAGTGCACGCCGATGCGAATAACTGTGCTTAAGTTTACCGCATCTCGTCGACAATCGTTTATTGGGCTTAACGTTAGTAAAGATGTTTCGACGCATTAATTTTAACCAACAACTTGTTCAAACTGTTTGATCGGCATTTGAGATTTGATTGGCACATTTATCTTTTATCGGTTAAATATTTTAAAAGTTTCCGCAGCAGTGTAACTAATTGAAGTGCTGCTTATCACACCCTGAGAAAAGCACTATCCGCCTGCTTTTGCATAGAATGAATGAATGCCCCGCCCACCTGGAGAGCGCACCAATTTCAGCTCATGTACATAAACACCTGTGGTGCTGCTGGGATTTAAACTTTCACACACGATACACTTTCACTCTTCACCCCAAAGTTGGACGAACTTTGTAATTTAGCCTGGAACATTTATTAAGGTAAAAGGGCATTGATATAACGTTGAATAAATGACCCAAACACAACAGACCCTCAAAACAACAAAGCTGTCACGCTCTCAGCGCGCCGCGCTGATCAAAGACCGCTCTCGTCTGCTGACATTTCCCTTCTCACGCTGTCATGCTCTCCACCACGCTGGTTTGTTTTCCCACACTGTCATCTCTCCTTACACACCCCCGGACCGCAACGCCGGCACACCGGCTTCTCATCTGGCGCTGATTTCTTCCGGCTTATAAGGAGGTGCAGGTGGTTCTGTGAGGCGTTGGGCGCTGGATTATTGTGTGTTTTTGCCGCAGTTTTCTCGCGTTCAAGTTCTCGGATTAAACGGCTTTGAACTTTTCGCCTTCGTTTTTCGACTACGGCTCTGCTTAGTGTTTGTTTTGGCTGGTTGCCCCCGCTGACAGATTACATGGCTTTGAACTTCTGCTCTCGCCCCTTGACTACGACCCAGATTCGCCCTTCTACTGCGACACTGCTCCTTATCTCTTCTCACTGCACTGCTCGCCCAACGCCTCACAGAACCACCTGCCTCTCTGCACCTGGATGCATCTCTCCGCCTGCTCGTTCGCACCCCGTGACAGAATATTCCAGCCAGTTATGGATCCAGCAGCGTACGACAGGATGAGAGTGGCTCTGGAGAACCAGGGCACTCTTCTCGGGAGGCAGCAGCAAGAGCTCCTCACCACCAGGCAGACTCTCGCCAACATCACCACGGAGATGCAACATCTCTGATTAGACTCAGCACGGTCCACAAGCACTGAAGCCCAGCGCGAACCACGCTTGTCAGCCCCACCTACCTACGCAGGGGAGCCAGGTACATGCAGATATTTTCTCTCTCAGTGCTCACTGATTTTCGAGCTACAAACCTCCACCTTCCCCTCAGAACGGTCGCGGGTGGCTTACGTCATCACCCTCCTTACAGGCAGAGCCCGAGAGTGGGGCACGGCCCTCTGGGTAGTTCGCGATCCATGTTGCTATGACTTTGGTGCCTTCTCCAAGGAGATGAAGATGGTTTTTGACCGTTCTCATATTGGCAGGGAAGCTGGGAGCAGGCTGTTAAGGCTCCGCCAGGGAGCCCGCTCCACTTATGGTTACGCCATTGAATTTCGGACCCTCGCTGTCACCAGTGGGTGGAACAACAGGGCCCTATCTGACACCTTCCTCGAAGGTTTGTCAGATGCAGTCAAGGACCAGCTGGTCTCTTAGGAGCTTCCCGCCGACCTCAATGAACTCATGGACCTCGCCGGCCGGGTCGACGCGCGCCTTCGTTCAAGGCAGGCCTCCAGAGGACTACTCTCTGCTCGGAGACCCTACTTTTCCAGAACATCTCAAGAACCTCCTTCTCCAAGAGAGCCCAAGCAGGAAGGGCCTATGCGGCTAGATAGGACCCATATCTCCGAGGAGGAGAGATGGCGCCGCCGCCAGGAGGGAGCCTGCTTCTATTGCGGGTCCTCAGGAAATGCACTCAAGATCTGCCCATTAAAGAAGAGACGTCCTCTAGTCAGACTGGAAGCACTAGGGGCGCTCCTCCAGATAGACTCCCAGAACCTCGTCCCCTACTCCCCGCTACGCTAATCGTCGGCGGCAAAGCTCACGGGATTCAGGCGCTCATTGACTCCGGTTCTGACCGTAACCTTATCAGCACCGCTACAGTAAGGAAGCTAGAGGTTCCCTGCGCTCCTGTTGAACCTCCACTCTTGGTTTAGGCCCTAGATGGCACTCCCCTACCCACCATCACACGACGCACCCTCCCACTTACCCTAAGGATCTCAGGTAACCATTTTGAGGAGATCAGTCTGCTGGTCATTGATAGATCCCATGCTGCTGTGGTTCTTGGTTTGCCCTGGCTTGCCCTTCACTGTCCCCAGATTGACTGGACTAAGCAGACCATCACGGGCTGGGGCTCCTCATGTTCCAAGTCTTGTCTTCTCTCTGCTCTTCCTTCTGCTCCAGCTAAGCCGGAGGACCCTCCGGACATCTCTAATGTTCCCGCTGGATAACAAGCTGCACCCCTGTTCCTGAGAGGAACTACGACGTGGGCGATCGAGAGCTACTAGCCATCAAACTAGCGCTAGAGGAGTGGAGGCACTGGCTGGAAGGAACCGAGCTCCCATTTCTAGTATGGACTGATCACAGGAACCTCGAATATCTACATAAGGCCAAGAGGCTTAATGCCCGACAGGCTCGCTGGTCCCTTTTCTTCTCCCGGTTCAACTTTGTCCTGTCCTACCGACCAGGCTCCAAGAACACCAAGCCTGATGCTCTATCACGCCAGTTCTCATTCCCCCATGACCCTATGCCGCCCGACACTATCCTACCCTCGCGTTGTCTGATAGCAGCCATAGAACTGGACATAGAGGCTACGGTTAAGCAGGCATTGACTCAGGAGCCTGGCCCAAGCAACATCCCTCCAGATCGTCTCTTCGTTCCCCTTCGCCCACACTCCCAGGTCCTGGAATGGGGCCATGGCTCCAAGCTGTCCTGTCACCCAGGCTCTGCTCGGACACTCTTTATCCTTCAACAGCGCTTCTGGTGGCCCACGATGGGGAGGGACGTTTCCAGCTTTGTGGCAGCCTGCGACATCTGCACCCACTGCAAACCCAACAACCGCCCACCGGCCGGCCTTCTCAGACCCTTACCCATACCTCACCGGCCCTGGTCGCACGTCTCACTGGATTTCGTAACCAGCCAACCCTCATCCGATGGGAACACCTGTATCATGACCATCGTTGACCGTTTCTCCAAATCCGTCCACCTGGTTCCACTCCCCAAGCTTCCCTCCGCCAAGGAGACTGCTGAGCAGCTAATCCTTCATGTTTTCCGTCTCCACGGTCTCCCCTCTGACATAGTATCAGATCGTGGCCCTCAGTTCACCTCACGCTTTTGGAGAGCCTTTGGTAAACTCATCGGGGCCACCCCTAGCCTGTATTCCGGCTTTCATCCCCAGTCCAATGGCCAGACAAAACGCAAGAACCAAGCTATGGAAATCGCCCTCCGGGGTATGACCACCCAGGATGCTACTACCTGGAGCAAGTTCCTCCCATGGATCGAGTACGCTCACAACTCTCTGCCGTCTGCCGCCACAGGGCTCTCCCCATTCCAGTGCTGTTTAGGCTATCAACCACCGCTGTTTCCCTCTCAGGAGAAGAAGGTAGAGGTCCCCTTGGCGCAACATTTTGTCCGCCGCTGCAAGCGGACGTGGTTACGAGCCAGGCGATCCCTACTGCAAGAGTCCAGATCGTACAAGAGACAGGCTGACCGCCACCGCTCCAAGACTCCCAGATATCATGTGGGAGACATAGTCATGCTCGCCACCAGGGACATCCCCCTAAGGACACTTTCACGCAAGCTCTCTCCACATTTCATTGGCCCATTCACAGTAACCAAGCTAATCAATCCATGCACTGTCCGACTTTTACTCCCTTCATCCATGCAACGCATTTATCCCACCTTCCACATGTCCCAGCTACGATGCATCGCAAACTGTCCTCTAAATCCTATACTGATCACAGACTTCTACAGACGCTGCCCAGACGCACCCCGCGTAACGTCTGGAGGCGTTCATTAGAGGGGGGGTACTGTCACGCTCTCAGCGCGCCGCGCTGATCAAAGACCGCTCTCGTCTGCTGACATTTCCCTTCTCACGCTGTCATGCTCTCCACCACGCTGGTTTGTTTTTCCACGCTGTCATCTCTCCTCACACACCCCCGGACCGCCCCGCCAGCACACCGGCTTCTCATCTGGCGCTGATTTCTTCCAGCTTATAAGGATTAAGCATTTACATTATATCAATTAACATACATTTGCACAACGTCCGACCACATCCATGGGCTTTAAAAATATATATATATTTCTGTTGTCCGGTATTTTCTGTAGTGCCCGCTGTCACATTGTGCACTTACTAGCATCACTAGCACGCCCCCTAGTGTTTAGCTTGCAGCTCTCTCACCACAGTGACCGGAGTTTGATTCCTGCTCGGGCATCGGTTTGGTGTTCAAACATTGTTTTCAAGTTGTTTTTTGCGACATTGTGTTAATTCGTTCAACATTGTCTTATCATCATGTAGTCAAAGTTCTAACTTTCAAAAACAACCTCATATAACTTGACCATTCCCATAGCAAAGAAACCCCAAGATGAGATCTCATGTTAATCTTTTCTTTGTCTCCCAGACAGAAATGAGCCATCTTTGAGACTTGAATGAGATTTTCTGCATCTTCTCAAATGTGTCTCAAATATGGCTCATTACCTCTAAATCTCAGAGATAGTTCATATTTGTCTTGTGTGCGACTCACATATGCAGAGATGAGCTGTCTTTGAGACTTGAGTGAGATTTTAGCGGTTCTATCAATTCTCTCAAATGTGTCTCAAATATGGCTCATTACCTCTAAATCTCAGAGATAGTTCATATTTGTCTTGTGTGTGTGACTTACATATTTTTGGTTTTGGTTTTTTGGAAACTATGGTGACTTTCTTTCACTGATGGTAATGTTATCAGTTTGGACAAATTAGGAAAGCTAATATAAAACACATTTAGCCTTATCTGTATCTGTTATTTCTGTTAGGCCTATGATGAAAAAACCTAAAGATACCGTAGCTATGGTTGACGTGTTACCTTTGTTATCCAGGGAAAATGGTTACAGGGAAACGTTAGCTAGCTTAAGCTGTGATCAATCTGTGAAATTCATGCTAGCTATAAATGTGACATTAGCATAGCCCATGAAGTAAAGAGCAGATTTTTTTGCTTGCTGTTTAATACATTAATTAGCAGTAAAGTCGAAAAGAGGTCTGATTTTCTTTTAAATGTTTATATTGTTTTGCCTGGAAACTCTTTCCATGAAAAGTTTTGAATCGTCAAAAATGAAATGACGTGTGCTAAACAAACAGCAACAATTTCACATCCGTCCTAAATGTATTCTTAGCACAATACAGCACATATTCTTCTGAGATATATTTCTTTTACGAAGCCAAAAACAAACAGGTCTGTCACAGCGTACACTACAGCGTAACGTCCCTAGGCAGCACAGACACTCCATCACATACTGAGCAACTATTGCATTTTGCTTATTTTGGGCTAAAAAATGGGAGCAGACGCTCCACGGCCCACGCGTGTCTCTCCCGCCGCGTGGCATTAACAGTCTATTAGCATCAGGAGGCTTTTGATAGGCAGCCAGCAGGAAGGTTAGTTTCATGTTGTTGTCATCTTTTGCCGATAATCTACAGCCGAGATCCAGCGATCGCGCCGAAATGTCACCGTGGCATTTGGGAAAAAGATATTCCTCCCTCGTCCAAAACAAAGTCCGGGCCCACCAACGCCTATCATGCACAGCGCTCGCTGAGACGAAGAGAGCGCGAGAAAGAGAGAGAGAGAGGGGAGTAGAAAGTGTCAGGGAGAAAGTGAGGCGGAGAGAACGGAGGTAAGATGCAGGGAGCGAGAGTGTGTGAGAGATGATGGACGCATCTGGACTGCAGAAGAATACTGAGAGAAGCACAACACTGTTTTTATTCTTCTTCTCTCTGACACCAGTGATAAGTCATTTTTTCAGAGTCAGGTCGACGTTACTGCTAAACAAAACAAACATCTGAATGTGCTCAAAATGCCTAGAAGTACAGGAGCGCTGCAGTACTGACAGATTTGCCGTCGAGCAAAAAACTCCCATAATGCCCTTATGAGGACAAAATAATACATGTCGTTTATAGCAACGAGGCATGCAGTGGGTTTATTCAGCATCATGACCAACAGTGATCCAATAATTTATGCTAGGAATAAAGTAGGAAGAAAAACAATATGATGTAAGTGCAAAAGTTTGCACCCCCGCTTCTCTGAGAATTACTTGCGTTTATAATCGCCTGCATCCTGTTACTGTTGGAATGTGTTGAGCAGCTTTGTAATACTGTATACACCCTATACACATAACTTCGTGAAAATTATTCTACACTCAGACTGTACATGATCGTGGGGTTCAGCCCAACATTGACACTAATACATCAATTCAACAGTTTATTTGGGTTTGGTGTCTTTAGCACTTCAAACAGCCCTATATATAAAAAATAAGTAATAATAATAAATACAGTAGAAATACAGTGTACGGGTGTGTAGACTTGAATGATTAAAAATAAAAGTTTATGGAATGAGAAAAGATGTTATGGATGAAACACCAGCGACACCAGAAGAGTGTGCACCATCACCCGAGAGCTTGAGCATTTTATCACACACATAACAGCGTTTCTGTGGTCACACACGTTACAGATGATCCTTCTGGTTCAGGATCTCTAGTATGGAATTAGAATCCTAAGGCAGTAATCTGTAGCCATGGCAACAGAGGGGAGGAGAAGCTCCCAGGGGAAGGATTGTCCGCTTCATACCACAAATCCATACCACACAGCTCTCTCAGCTCGATTATGGACTCATACACACACACACACACACACCCGCGTAGGGAGAAAATTATTTATTTATTTAATGTGGAGAAATTTTAATTTGTAATTTTTACTTATAATACACTACACTTTACACTATGTTTCTATATTTGTTTATCTTTTTCCACTTATTTCATACTTTATATTCTTTATTTGAAAACTGTAGGAAATATTTAATTCTTAGTGTGTTTCATGATATTCTGTGTTCGTGAGAACAGATTGTTTTTCTTTTACCACGACACAAGCTGCACTTTCAATAAACAGATTCTATAGTAGTTTATGTTAAAGGTCGTAAAACTGTTGAACGCTCGTAAATGCAGAGCTACTCCTAAATTTATGTTCTTCCTTACCTTATCTTTTAAAAGCATTCCAGACTGGATGTAAACATTCCCACATCCACCTTTTCTTTGGTTCTTTGTGTGTGTGCGTATATATACTCCTGTCTCCCACAATAAACTTTGAACGTCTCACTGAACACTGACTTGTGTGTATCATTGAGGGGTTCCCTGAGCTCAGGCGGGACAGCAGAATACAGGCGGAGCACTGAGTAGACCAAAGGGGGTCTACCAAAATTCAAGAAATCCTTACAATTTGGGGGCTCTGTCCGGGATACCTCTAATCAGGTGAGTGCTGCTTTAAATTTTTTTCTCTATAAGCATAGAGCAAGCACACTCCCTGGGTTTTTGGTATCTGGACCATATACAGTACGGGGGAGGATTGTCTTGGGGCTTTTACGCCTGTTTAGCGCGCGCTCGCTTCTGAAAGGTTCCTTGAACTGAAGCATAAGTGTGGAAGCTGTATTCTGTTGCCTGCTACTTGTCTTTGTGTGTTGTTTGTTGAAGATATTGGTTATTTCTGTCGCGGGTTAATTCACATTTATAAAATGGGTAATAAGACCACAACTATTTATCTGAAATACTTTTGTGAGTTGCTCATCTGTGCCTGTCTCCCCTGTACCCACAAAACCGTGCTCACCTTCGTCGGAAGTGTGTGCCTCAGGAAAGGGAAAGACTCCCAAGAAGGTGTCAGGACGAACTTCTGACAGCCCTCTATCGGATGATCCCGAGGATACTGATGGTGAGGATGATGATAATTCGGACGATGAAGGTCCGGATGAGAGGTCTCGCCCCAAACCTCGACAAGAAGGCACTGCGTTTGTTTTCTCTATGGGACCAAAGGGTCCAAAAATCCTTCCACCATCCGTAAGCACGCTGAAGGACATTATTAAGATGCTCCCTTCTCCCAACAAACCTTTGAATTTTGTTGATATGCTGATAAAGGCTTCTAGGCACTGTCAGCCCGTGGGTGCGGATTATCGCTTTATTTTGCAATCGGTTTTGGGAGATGGGTACGATGAGGCTGATTTGATAAAAACGGTAAAATGCTTAGACTCTAAAATAGACAAATTGGCTGTAGTGGAAAAAGGAGAAATATGACTTTCTTTGAGGTAATTCTAATGAGGCTATGAAACTCTTAAAAGATGAGCTAACTACTTATCTTCTTGCATGTCAGCAAGCTAGTCAAGATCTGTCACAGGTAACTAATTGTAGACAAGAAAAGAAAAAGTTTCTTGAGAGGTATTGAGAGACCTGGACGCTTTTGGATGGTATGCCCCTGCCTGAAGCAAACTCTAACTCACTTTTTCCTTACCACCTTCTTGAATAATTGTCGACCAGAAATCATGAAAATTTTAAAGTTTCAATTGTCAGATGGTTCTACAATGTATATTAAAAAATTAGGTGAGCGTGTGAAAACAAAGAAAGGAGATGGTATTTTAGAAAATAAACATGTTTGTCTGTGGAGAGTGGAGGATACAGAGGTAGAGGAGGTCTGCAGGGTCAGAGTACACCCCGTAGGTCTGGTCATTTTTATTACTGTCATAAATAAGGTCATTGGGCTTGTGAATGTCGCACGAAGGCCTGAGATAAGGAACGTAGTGGACAAAATATGTATAATCGATTGAATGATGGTCAGTGGCATGATGCTAATGAGGTGTTTTCTCCTAATCCTTCCCAGCAGCCGCCGTAGAGAGTGCAAAAACAACAGCAATATAGACCCATTTCCCTTCTCAGGGATGCAGGTAGGAGCATATGATGCATAGGGATGCCCTCAGAGTTCCAGCCCCGCGATGTTACTTCGTACTTTCGAGTCACCTCAGGAATAGATACAATTTTAAGCTCACTGCTCAAGCAGGGTGTTGTTAAACCATGTGTAAGTTCTTATAACACACCTGTTAATATAGTACTGAAACCTGATGGTATGTGGAGATTTACAAAAGATCTGAGAAAAATAAATGGCATAATTATCCTTGTTGCACCTGTTGTGCCTGATGTGCTGTCCATTGTTTTCTCTAGACCTTGTCATCATTTGCATTTTTCTGTTATTAACCTTTGTTCTGCCTTCTTCAGTGTTCCTGTGGAAGGGCAGACACAGCCATTGTTCGCCTTCACCCACAGGGGGCGTCAGTTCACCTGGTCTCGTCTTCTGCAGGGTTAATTGACTACCCAAATGTTTTTTCGGCTGTAGTAAGAGATGCACTTGGTGATCTAACTCTCCCCACTGATTCTGTTGTCCTATTGCACGCAGATGTTTTACTGTCCGCCGCTGCGAAGAAGCCACCACTTGTCTCCTGAAACACCTGGCAAAGAAGGGTTTCAAGGTATCTAAGACTAAATTACAGTTTTGCAGAGACATTGTAAAATACCTGGGCTTTGAACTCTCCCAAGGTCAAAGAAGGCTCTTAAAGGAACGAATTCAGCTTATCATCGACACTAAACGTCCGAGCACTAAACATGCTTTCATGGCTTTCCGGGACTGGTCAACTACTGTCGTCAGTGGATTCCTGACTGCTCATTCTACGATAAATGCATCAGGAGAGTCATCTCACACAACGATCCGCTCCAACAGCCTCTGACATTGACTGCTGAACTGGAAAAGGCCCTATGTTCTACTCCAGCGCTGGGCCTGCCTAACTATCAAAAACCGTTCCATCTAAAGGTCTGTGAGCACAGGGCACCGCTATTGCTGTATTGGCACAGGAACATGGGGGGGAGTGAGACCATGTGCTTTCTTATCCAAAACTTTAGATGCTGTGGCACAAGATTTGCCTGCCTGTCTCAGGGCTGTGGCCACCTGTGGGGTGATGGTACAAGATGCTGAGAAGATTGATCTCTCTCATCCTTTAATTTTGTATTCTCTATATCAGGTTAAACAAGTGCTACAGAACCTTCAAACACAACATATGAAGGCTTGGATCTGGGTATGAGATTATCCTTTGTCCTACAAGTAACTTAGAGATAAAATCCACCTCTTCTTTTGACACCCTCAGATATCCTCTGGCACGCTTGATCAATGCACAGGATGACAGGCTAGTAGAAAGAGATCATAACTGCTGCTTAGAGATTGTTCACTCCACTAGTATACGTCCTGATATGTCTTCTACATCAACAACTGGTGAATCTATGGACGTCCAAGGTAATACGCTAGCTCATAGTGTTGCTAAAGAAGCAGCCTGAAAAGAGATTTTCTTTCCTGACTCTGGTTCTGATTTGATCAATACATCCTTTCTTGCTAGCTCTTTGATTCCAGATGTAGATTTATTGTCTTTACAAGCTTCAGAATGATTCCTCTTTTTGGCAAGCTCAAGGTGCCTACGTTGTTTCTGATAGTTTATGGTATTGTGCTGATGGTTATTTGTGCCTGCCGTCTCATTGTCTTCCGTTTCTCGTGCGTGAGTTCTATGGTGTTACACATCGCGCGCGAAGGGGGGTTAAGGAAGATATGAAAGAACTCTTTTACATAGCTAACATGCTTGGAACAATTGATTCATTAATATCTAGATGCTTGGTGTGTGCTCAGAATACGTTAAAATATCTTCTGGTTTTGGTAGACAAGTTTTCTAGGTTGGTGGAAGCTTTTCCGTGTGCTCGAGAGAATGCAAATGTGGAGTCCTAGTGAAAGAAATAATATCTCGTTATGGCGTGCCTTATGCTATTGACTCAGATAAAGGAACACCTTTTACATCACAGGTAACACAGAATTTGTGTAAATATCTTTCACTGTCCTGGCATTCTCACATTCCTTATCATCCACAGTGATCAGGTATAGTAGAAAGAACAAATAGGACACTGAAAGAAAAATTTACTAAAGCAATGCAAACTGTGGGGAGTAAAAACTGGGTTGATCTGTTACCTGCTGTTCTACAGTAGCTGAAATGAGAATGACACCATCAAAAGACGTGCACATGTCACCATATGAAATTATATTTGGCAGACCCTTTCCCGGGCCATGGAGGAAAGGTAAACCCGCGATAGGAACAACTGATCTTGATGTACATATTGCTGAATATTCTGCTGCTCTAATAGATACTCTAACTAAACATTATGAACAAATTGCTGATGTGACTTTAATACCCTCAACAAAACCCACACATCCTTTTAATGTGGGAGATACTGTTCTGGTAAAATCTTTGACCCCCAGAAAACTGGGAGATTGTAAATATGACGGACCAGCAGAAATAATCGCAATTGCTCGTATTGCTATCCTAACTGATCTTTTTCCACAGTGGATTCATGCTACTAGGCTGAAGAGATGTCCTGTCGGCGTGAGACCAAAAGATAAATAAATGCATGTGTATTATTATCTTTCTGTTTCTGTGATTTTTGTTTCCTAGACTGAAGACGTGCTGCAGTGATGTCCAACCCATGACGTGACCTTGATGGAGTGACGTGACACAGAGGGATCGCCTTGGATTGCCACGGGTCGACTCTTTACTTTTGCTATTAGTGTACCATTCCTGGTGGTGTCTTAGTGCCTCGTGAGGTGGGACGAGTGCAGATTGGGCGTGCCCGCACTCTGAGCACTGTAGCGTCAAGAAAGGCAATAGTTCACCACTAGTAGTTATTTATGAGTTTGACATTGTGAACAAGGTTTTTGACACACACGAGTTTGCACTCAACCTGTCATGTTTCTGTGTATTTTTCGCTGTGTGCAAAATTCTTTGTATGAGTATGTTTCAGGGAATGTTCCTGCGCCGCGTCCGATGGCCTATTGTCGCCGGCGACTTCTTAAAAGCTCTGAGTTTTATTCAACGATGTTTCTTATGAATAAAAGGGGGGAATTGTAGGAAATATTTAATTCTTAGTGTGTTTCATGATATTCTGTGTTCGTGAGAACAGATTGTCTTTCTTTTACCACGACACAAGCTGCACTTTCAATAAACAGATTCTATAGTAGTTTATGTTAAAGGTCGTAAAACTGTTGAACGCTCGTAAATGCAGAGCTACTCCTAAATTTATGTTCTTCCTTACCTTATCTTTTAAAAGCATTCCAGACTGGATGTAAACATTCCCACATCCACCTTTTCTTTGGTTCTTTGTGTGTGTGCGTATATATACTCCTGTCTCCCACAATAAACTTTGAACGTCTCACTGAACACTGACTTGTGTGCTTCATTGAGGGGTTCCCTGAGCTCAGGTGGGACAGCAGAATACAGGCGGAGCACTGAGTAGACCAAAGGGGGTCTACCAAAATTCAAGAAATCCTTACAAAAACTATCTTTTTAATTTTAGGGGTAGCTCAGTGGTTAAGGCATTGAACTACGGTTTGGAAGATCTCAGGTTCAAACCCCACAACCACCAAGTTGCCACTGTTGGGCCCTTGAGCAAGGCCCTTAACCCTTAACTGCTCAAATGTAAAACAAAACAAAAAATATATAAAATATATAAAACATATAAAATTTAAATTTGAAAAATTTGCCTCTGGAATACTCTGGTATACTGATATACTTGTACTGCAACTTATACAGGGGATTTCATGATCGAATCAATGAGTAGCCGAATTGAATTAAGAATTAATGTGTCTTGTAGCTCCAAAACAAGCCGTAATCATCACCCGTCTACCGAAGTGCCTGACCATGAGGATTTCTGCAGAAATGCTGTTTGGTGATCGCCAAACATGGCGCTGGACATTAGGACCAACACCTCCACTTTGGTCTCATCTGTCCATAGGACTGTGTTCCCTTCGAAACAAACTGTACCAGTTCAGTCTTCTTCTAATTGTGCTGTCATGGACTTCAACATTTAACATGCTCAATGAGGTCTGAGATGTAACTCTTGTTTTTTTTTCGGTATCTCTCTGAGCATTGTCTGATCTCGGGGTGAATGTGCTGGGACGTCCACTACTGGGAAGATTGGCGAGTGTCTTGAGTGCCTTTTACTTGGAAATATTCTTTCTCGCTGTATAACTTTAAACTCCAAATTGTTTTTCTAACACACACACCTGAATGCTCCAGACCAGCAAACTGCCAAAACGTCTGCTTTCATAGAGGTCATAGAGGTCTGCACACCAGCTGATTATTAGCAGCACGTGGCTCCAACTTACAATCTTAAATTCTGTGGAAGAGGTACTTCGTATTGCCTGCATGTTTTTTTCTTTCTTTTTGGCTTTATTGCTGTTAAATAAATAATGGCACAGTGTAATAAAAAAATTATATGTTGTTGTTGGTCTGAGATTGTATTAGCCTAATACTGAGACCCACTGTGATGAGATTATTTTTATTATGTTTTTACTCAAAAACAAACACCACCACACAGGCACTACCATTTACACATGACTGTACTGTATATAGTGCTTACTGTGAAAGTAGCTTGAATTCCCCAGCGGTGGGTTCAAGTGTCTGGTTCTGTGATATTATGTTGACTGAAATTAGAGGCTATGCACGACCATACCCTTTTGCTTATTTTACGGGTGAAAGGTTTGAAGAGAGAGCAAAATGAAATCTGTTCTTCTAAAGTAAACTGCCACTCAAGGATGGCTGTGAAAAGGTCGTCCCTGGGACAGCACCAGATCGGGGGAAAAAATATCGCCATTATAATTCCTTGCATGTCTTTGCATGTCAGGATGTCGGCCTTTTTAAAGGATTAATCCGCCTTCAAACTAACAAGTTGACTTTCACAAAAATAAAGCACTCAATTAACATTTGCAGGCTAATTGAAGGGCGACTTGCTTTCACGTCCAATTAGACAGACTCGGAGTTTGGTTCGACTTCAAGTGCGCCGTTCAGAACAGTTGCTGGCTAAGGAGGATCTATACAGCGCGGAAAAGAGAAAAACTTGGGGACAGTTTAGGGCACTATATCATGCCTACAAAGCGTAGGAAGCTCTAAATGGATTTTTAGATTTAAATACAGATTTGAACCGTTTCAGCATGGCGCTTGGGCAGGAAGCAGTTTCAAACTGTTTTTCACATGGAGTGGAATCTGATGTGGACCCGTCCAACCCAAACGGCAGGGCAGCGGCGAGTAACAGCAGCCCACGTCTAAGCATCATATCTCTTGTCTGCACACATACAAACCTCCATGCTTCCAGCATAACATTTCCATCAGTGGTAATCCCGTTTGAAATTCAATATCCATCTCCAGCTGCGATGTTTTAATTAAAGGAAGCGTTCAAAAAGGATTCCTGGTGGACAGCGTTAAGTGTGTTAACATTACTGATAATCTAAGGGGCAACATCTATATACAGTACATACATCCATAAACCACAGGAGTACAGTATAAGACGCGAGTCAGTATTGATTGGGTGCAAGCACCATTTATCTATTATGAACAGAAATTACATAGTAAAGCTTAAAAAAAGGCAGCGGAATAAAATATGAATTAGGATGTAACCTTGAATAAAGATAGAAGATGGGAAAAATATTGCTAGCATTATATACAGCAGATATTCTTATGATTCTTAGATCAGCCGTCTCGTCAAATGTCAAAGTAATTATAAAAAATGATAAACATGTCCAGAGAACTCCCGCCCTGGTAGATACTGAAACTTACCAAAATCCAGCTTATCAGTGAAGGTAACACTGGTGAAAGTGTCTCCGTCACATGACATTTTAACATTTTCAGAGGCTTATCCTACATTAAATATCTGAGTCTGAATTGGTTCTGTGTACACTCAGTGCTTTTACTCTGACACAGCTGAAGTAGGATCTGTACACTACTATCTCAAGTGGGTGACAGCAGGTGAAAATTTTTAATATAGCTGCACTTACCTTAATATAGCCGCCGAGCCGTGGGTAAACCCTGAGAACTCCCAGCATGACGGAGAGTCGGGTTCTGAAGGGGAAACAAGATGAGACCACGTGGGTGACCTCAGGGAAAGTGAAAATACGAAAGCCAGACTTCTCATAACGCTCCTGGAGTTCAGCGCTGGGTCTCTGATCTCCCTCACTCAGGATACTGCCCACGGCAGAGCGACACTTCGGACCCGGCACCTGGGAAATACGTATATGAAGATATTGAGAAAAGCACTGGTTAAAGTGGTAAACAAAAAAGCACTGGTTAAAGTGGTGTCTGATCATGGTTTCCTTGCTTCTGTTGCTTGATCTGTGTGCAGCCTTTGATAGTATGGACCAGAAAGTATTGTTGGAGTTAAGGGATCAAATATTTCCTCACGCAGGTCTTATCTGATTGACAGTTTGTAAGTCAGTATGATTACATTACGGTGTGTTCTTCTGACTGATTATGTTAGTCTGACTCCGGTACGTAATAACTAAATCAGACGCCGAAATTGGCGCTCTGTGCTTGGTCCACAGTTCCTGCCCCAGGCTTTGACTCGGATGCCGAACAAGGTGCGTAACAACAAGCTGGTGTCAGCTGCTTTCAGGGAACACCTCAAACATAATGGTTACCATGCATCTTATTTGTACAAAAAGTAAAGCATACTTTTTGAAATGTACAGCTCTGTGAGGTTCTTCACATCTTAATTAGTTTTAGTAGACCAAATAAATGACCTGAAATTGACTTTTCATTTAAATGTGCTAAGTATTAATAATGGTGACGGTAATGTCTGGTGATCCACAAGGCTCTGTTCTAGGCTTACTGTTTTTCCCCCCCTATATATATATATACTGCATTTAGGTTTAACACAGAATTCTCTTCCACAGTGATGTTAATGACACACAGATGTATGTTCCACTCTGATCTTCCAGTCTGCACTCATACCTGTTTTATATTCAGACACTCTTACTTCCTTACTTTCCCTGCTTTCATAACTAGACCTGCCACTTGCACTCTAATCACACCGCACCATGTTTCCTATCATACCTAACCACCTGTTCTCTGCTAATGCTTGAGGAGATGCTGGTTGTTGTGATTCTCGAATATGGCTCCTTCTTCTCTCAGGACTGGACTGATTGATCCTGATTGCTGTACTCCTACTTCCTGCTGTTCCTCCTACTTTCCTCTCCGCACTATCTACTCTAATGATTATCCTTCTTACCGCTGCAGATAATCTCACCTGGAAACCGGACTCGCACTATCTAACAGCTGCTTTATGCCTGTGGCTTAATTTCCTGCTGAGGCAATACAGTACGGGTTAAACCGTTACATTTCTGTATATGACTGAATCATGAAATCATCATTCCCAGAAAACGTCAGGTTCCATTTTAAGGATTCTTCCTCACGTTGTTTCAGAAACACTGTCGCCTCTAGCAAGATCATTAGGGAGCTGAATCTACATCCAGGGTTGTTTTTTTGTTTTTTGTTTTTTTGTAAAAGCTGTTTGGTGACAACGTGTATTGTTAGACATGCTATACAAAATTTATGAAATATTAAATGAATATGAATGTGTACATTAGTAAGGAAACCCTCTGAGATGAGTATGTTGTAGACACGACTTACTGAGATGTGTGTGTGAGATACCATGCCACGACATAAGAACATGTAGGTATGAGCTCATTCATGCTCCTGGTATGACAGGATGATTGTTGTTTTTGATGTTTGCTTCAGTGAGTAAATAACGTTAATTATATATCTATCTATAACAATTATAAACAAACTTAATGTAATTTTGTCCATAGTTTGAAAAAGGCTAAATACAACATAATATCTTGTGGCCAAAAAAAAAAAGTTGTTTAAGAAAAAAAAAGTTGCACCACGACAACAAGAAGTCATCCTTTCTATTTCCCTCCATTTTCCTGTCATTTGGTATTAGCTGTAAAGTAACAGACTGGCCACGACCTCTCATCCAAAGCTTCAACGAAACTTCCAAATCGTTGCTGTCTCTTTACCCGAACTTCGAAAAAGTCTCAGTAAAGGCCGGGCGAAAAAGCTCTCCACCTCAAGGCAGCAATTAGAGAAGCCCTTTCCTACAATCACGAAGAAACCCTTACTGAATCCTTGTCAGGTATAAACACACTCTCCTCCTCACCTACCTCCTCTCAGCACCCAGCTGGGGACTAAAACAAACAGCCTTCATGTCCATGCATACACACACACACACACGACACACATACGAGATGAGTCACCAAGAGAAAAGCATCCTAATGAGGACCAGCCGCTCCATCGGAAAGCAGCATGGAGAGGGAAATGAAATAAATTAAAACACAAGCAGGATTTAATAAAGAAATGTAGCAGGCACAGGTGGCACCGTGTGTATGTGTGTGTGTGTGTGTATGTATGTGTGTGGGGGGGGGGACAAACTGATGATATTTCACATCTCTAATTGCTGAGAGTGTGCTGGCTGTGGACAGATGTCCAGCTGCTATCTTCAGAGAGGGAGAGAGAGAGACTACGTGCTGAAGGACAACACACACACACACACACACACACACACACACACACACACTCGTAAAGGATGCCCAGGGGAGTGAGTGTAGTGTGTAACCACTTTTGCAGAAAGTAGGTGGAGGAAAAAAGGAGGAGTGCAGGATACTAATTTGGTTCATTCCGCTCTAAGTGATGAATGTGAGGTGAATAAAATCAGGGAACAATGTCACGGTTTAAACCGAACGCATCCTGCACGGTCACCGAGCAGCCATTTGTCTCACTTCGCCCCATGCCGACTCCAACATGATGTCCCACTGCTTATACGACCAGAGTGGGTGTGGCCTAAACATTCTATAGTTCACCTTGTCAACTACAGCCATTTATTTAATCCAGCGTTTGGTTGAAATTAGAAGTGAGCATACATCATCATCCATCAGTGACGAGCAGGATTAGTATTGGGCCTATACAAAAAAAAATAAATGATGGATTGTATATTGGAAATTGGATCTTTTAATGAATGAATTTGGAAAAGAAATTTCCAATTAAATATTTTTGGAACTGCGACAATGAGGGGTGTTCAAGGGGTGAGTGAGGGGTGTTCAAGTCAAACCGACCTTTTGATTGTGCAGAATATCAGAATACAGTTCTGAGAGTTATACGAGAGTTCTCTATATAATCCCCTGCTACGCTAATGCACTTATCCCAAAGTTTCACTTATTGCTTGGACACCAGACAGATGCGTCTCTTCCACAAGTCAGCGACGTCAATTTTTAAGGATCAGCTGGGATCAGTCATTCACAGCCTTCTTTAATGTTTTACTGCGGCTAAGAGTCTCGTCACTGCACTGTGCTTCTGTAAACATCAATCGCTTCACCCACCAACGATTTCATCACAAGTCCCGGTTTGACTTGAACGCCGTTCGTGCATATACCATAACACGACTTGGGTTTTTTTTATTTTGGTATTTTTTTAACTGATTTTATTATATTGATACTTATACTTGGTACATGTTAAACCTTACAGAAAAAGGGTGAAAGAGTTTTAGTGTGAAAGAGTTTAACTGTGGGCGGCACAGTGGCGTAGTGGTTAGCACTGTGCCCTTGCACTGCCAGGGTCGAGGGTTTGATTCTCGCCTCAGGAGTTTGCATGTTCTCGCCGTGCTTGGTGGGTTGCCTGGAGTGATCCTGTTTCCTCCCACAGTCCAAAGACTTGCAGGTTAGGCTAACTGCCGTTTCCAAATTGACTGCACTGTAGTCCCCTCGGAGAGGCTCCAGGCCTCCTGTGACCCGGTACAGGATAAGCAGTATAGAGGTATAGAATGAGTGAGTGATGAGTGGGTGTATTAAATGTTAAGTGCTCTGGTTAAAAAAACAACAACAACAAAAAAAAAACACTGAATGCTTAGTAGATTGTAAAGAAAAACAATATGGATGGGTGTAGATCCCACAAAATCATATAAAAGTCATATAAATAACCAAGTGTGCAGTAATACAGGGTGCACCCTATTAGATTTGGCACCGTTGAAAAGACTTTTAGGGGTAACAGAATAACCCACCACATGTAAAGGTGGGCCTGCGTTACTTTTCCTTGAGTCTGATTGTGGCTTTAAAGAAAAAGTCACATAGTTATAATGAATTCATGAGTATGTGGGACATGGGTTGCCAGATCTATACAAATTATTCCAGGTTAACTATTTACAACCTTGCTTGGGCAGTGCGGTCTTACGGGGGTTAAAGGGCAGGACATGAGGTTCGACTATGCTGTGGTGTGTAATATGAATCTTCCAATGCACTGAATCAATTAAATCCACCTTCATGGAATACTACGCTGAAGCCGGAGCATCTGCAGCAACTCCAGATGGCTAGGGTCGAGACTGCGCTCGTACCGGCAGCATCTGCACCTGTACCGCTTTCCTTTTTTTTCTTTTTTTTTTTTGAGTCAGACAGCAGGCCACACTGTCGGAGCCTCCTGCTGCGCTTGTCCTCCTCGTGCTTTGATTGACAGAGTGTAGCAATTAGCAGACACGGTACTAGAGCGAGCGTGCCACTCACTCAAGTAGGAGGAGGAGGAGAGATAGAGTCAACCTTATAATACACTACAAACCCTTCATTTTCAGCCCACATGAGTTAAGCATCCGGGCTTTTATGTGTCAGACGAGACACGATGAGAGAATGCTGTTCGGCCGCACACTTTCGCTCTCTCACCAAATGAGAAAGTTGACCTGATTTTTTTTCTTTTTCACCCATGAGAACCAGCTCGAGGTCTGTGATTCTCATCCTTCTCTCCGCTGTATTATTTAGCCTAATGACGAGAAGTGCCTAAAGGCAGCCAGGCAGGCAGGCAGGCAGGAGCTCCCATCCCTGAAGAGTTCATTGTTTTCTTCCTTCCGTCCTACTCTCTCCATCTCTCTCTCTTTCCCTCTCTCTCTCTGTCTCTGTCTCCTTCAGGCCCTTAAAAGCAGCTCTTTTGAGGCTTTTGACCTTGACCTTGGCACCGGTGCTCCAGGCCCCTCTGCTAACGAGCTGGGATCATTAGCCCAATTAGCTGAGCCGGATTAACACTTAGCTGTAGCTGTGCAAAGAATTGGTTTGGGCCATTCACTAATTGGAGGCCTGGGGAAGGAAAAAACATAAAAAATAGGATTCGAGTGACAAAAAGCCTTTCAGCAAAGGAGCACAGGAGCTGTCAGTCCAACTCGTGCTACATTCCAGCGGGGATTTTTGACACATCGGTGCCATGGCAACAAGCACCGGCCAATAGACGTGGACATGGATACGGGAAGGACAGGAAGTGGAAAGGTTAAAATAAGAAAAAACTATGAGACGATAAATCTCCACATGGCCCGTAGATCATGCATGCAGGCATGCATCTTGTAAATGAAAAAACAATGATCTAACCTGATTTATTATGTTTAAAGATAGAAATTTTGATTGACTGATTGATGTATTTCTTTAAATTATGGCAAGTGTCTTTATGATAAAGTTGGCCTTGCCCCATGCACAGGCACAGCTCATCACCGTACTGTACGTTTGCCGAGCTGGTACGAAGGTTCATCAGAAATCAGACACTGTTGATATGGACATGAAGCACAAACGACAGTACTTTCCATGTTCACATCACGTTCAGCATGGTATTAGGATGTCTATGATGGCATTTATGTATTTATTCACCCTCCTAAATTCTGGGACAGACACCAGACATGTCTATTATTCTACACAACCTAATATAACCTTTCATCACAGCTCCGCCCCATACTACTGTATATCACATCTCATTTCACCTCCGTGTGTTATTACGCATCCTGTCTGTCTGTGTGAGTGTGTGTATGTGTGTATAATGAGTATATTCGGGCACGAGCGCAAATATCACATCATTTATCCCAGTTAGAAAGAGCAAATGATGTGTAAATGCAGCCAAACTCCATCAGATACACTAATTTCCTCCCTATATCTGAATAATCACACACGGCCATAACCCTCCCACGTACATGATCCCGAGGAGAGCGGTGCTCTGCTATTACTGTATCAACAGCTCCACATAGTGGTCTCACACAAACACACACACTTTTTTTTTTAAGTATCCCTATTGTCTCACCTTAACCTTAAACAAACTCATTTATTTGTTTGTTTGTTATTAATAGAAGTTACAATGATAACTTGCTTACCAAGATTAAAAGCAAAAAACCTCAAGGGTCTGGGTTCGATTTCCACCTTGGGTCTCTGTGCGTGGAGTTTGCATGTTCTCCCTGCGCTTGGTGTTCTCCCAAGTTGCCCGAAGTGTCTGAAAGACAATCGGTTATGTAACAGCCCCCAAACATCGGATATATATCTCCAGTGTGGGGAGTATCTGTCACCCAGTGTGCCAGAAGAAACAGGAACGGAACCAATACCCCACCTTTACAAGCTCATCCTCCAATCTTACTGCTGAACCATGGCGCGTTTATTATATAATGCTGAATATAATAATAAGATAATAACAATGAAATAGATTATATGGTTATTAAAATGATAAATATGTCCAGCTTTATTTCAAGCTTCCAGACAGCAAATGAGATTAAGCTAAAGCTCATGGCTTAGTGGTTAGCACTGTCTAACCTCCAGGGTCTGGGTTCGATTCCCGCCTCTGGGTTCGTGGGTCTGCCTCGTGGGTCGTCAGAATCGACTAACTGGCGTTCCTAAATTGCCTGTAATGTGTGAATGAGCATGTGAGTGTGTGTGCCCTGCGTTGGATTGACATAGATAACCCGCCCCCCCCCCCCCCCCCCAATGCCCTAAGTCTCCTGGGATGGGCTCCAGGACCCTGACAAACCTGTACACAGGATAAAGTGGTGTAGACGATGAGCGAGTAAGAGACACACACACACACCACATCAAGCACATCTATACGTTAAGGGACATTTATTCGTCCGTCATGGACATACACCTTGGATGAGATACCAGTCCACTCTAGGGGCAATCTAGCTTAGCCATGGTGTAAGAAAACTTGCACACTTGCTGAAAGACACTTACATGGACACTGGCGGGAACATCCTGGATTTTTATGATGGACCATAATGACCCCCCTCCAACCCCACCACCCCCACCCCCACCCCCACCTCCAATCAGAGTGTCAGAACATGCAATAAAGCAGGAAACACAGGATTTAAGGACACACTGGTGTCCCCTCTCACCTTCTTTGGATCATCATAGAAGACGCCTACACTGGGCAGCTCTGGGGCAATTCTGCAGCTCTCCGCGAACAGCAGGCCGGACTCTCTATAAGGCCCTTCTCTGTATTTATAGGCTACAGTCATGCTTTTAACAGGAGAGGAGCCGGTGCTGATGTGGATCTGAGTCAGGAGCCCGGAATACACTGCATACACAGAGATGATCAGGAACAGGAAAGCCAGCATCGAGCACACCAACACACTCCAAACCGGGAAATCCGACATGACCACCTGAGATCGTAGTCAGAAAAAAAGAAATAACAAGATTAAAGAATTAATATTGTTGTGGATCAGCTTAGAAACCTCCACAACGACTGATTTACACTTAAAGCATACACACTTCCGGGTTCTATAATCGGTTGCCTAGCAACGCGCGCAGTGCTTCTGAAATCACCGCTGTTTTGTCATTTTTGTGTCCTAATAGTCCTGTTTTTCACCGTTATAGTGCACTAAATAGTGACGTCACTACCTTGAGGCGCAAATGTAATAGAGTATAGTCACGTGACACAGGTGTCGAGTTGAGCGGTGTGAGATTTGGAACGCGACCGGTGTAACGGTATTCCGGAATGTACCATTTATTATAAAACAGGGTTAAGTGAGAAAGTGTAATGACGGATGCCTGAGCTGTATTATCGACATGTATTACAGGATTTCTATTCAATTGTGTATTATTACAGCGATATGAAAATGTACATGAAAGTATTTTAGTGATTCTGTGCAAAACAAAACAAAAATTGCTTGACGGATTGAAAAACTTTTGGACGCGTCCGATTTTAAAACGAGGTATTTATTTTGATCAATGCTGCGTACGGGAAACGCATACAACTGGTCCGTGGTTATACAGTTTTAACATGAAATACCATTACACCTTAAGCATCCCTCTTATAGCTTTAATTAATCCTTTTTTTTTCGCTATACTATATAACACAAATTATTGTTGTCAATAAGTATACTTTATGGCCAAGCAAATAGTATGTGGACACGTGACTAAATAGTGTTCAGTCTAAGGTTTAAAAAACAAGAGCATCTGAATAGAGTCATGGTGGCGTAGTGATTAGTACTGTTCCCTTGCACCTCCAGGGTCCGGGTTAGATTCCTGCCTCGGGTCTGTGTGTATGGAGTTCGCATGTTCTCTCCGTGCTTGGTGGGTTTCCTCCGGATACTCCAGTTTCCTCCCACAGTCCAAAGACATCCAGATTAAGCTAATTGCCATTCACAAATTGCCTGGTGTGTGTGTGTGTGTGTGTGTGTGTGTGCCCTGCGATGGATTGGCATGGATTACCCCAACTTGTGCCCTAAGTACGCAGGATGTTTAAAGATCTCTGTTATATTCTGTTAAAATATTCAAGGATTTGTCCATGTCCCCTATATCACATACGTCCCAAACATCAGAAGTACCAGTCATTAACCCATAATTCATGGAAAGACCCTGAGACAGACAGAAAATAGGAAATAAGTTGTCTGCATTTTCTGGTTAAATAAATGGGTTCTAGTGAACACGACCTGTTTGGATTTATATTTGTCTGTATATGAGCTATAGGAAGTAAGGAAGTGCAATGAGGGTGTTGTTTTATAGGCATAGGAACTCTCTCATCATATTATAAAACCTTACGATTGCCTGTTCTAAAATCATGTTTTGTTTTCTAGGGATAGTTCGGGTTTTTTCCCAATTTTTTTTTCCAAATCTGTCTTAAATCAGAATTGAGGTGAATACAAGTTCATTACCATAGGTCATATTTTGGGTAGTCTGTGGGCAGAGCAGTTAAATTTATAACAACCAAGACTTACAGTAATTACACCTCAATTCTGATTTTCAGAGCTGTCCCTTTATTATCTTAATTTCTCCAGGAAGGCTTTCAACTAGAGCTGTTCCACAATCAGCCTCAAGCGCATTAGTGAGGTTAGTCACTGAGGTTAGACGAGAAGGCCTGGGGTGCACTCTGTGTTCCAGTTCATCCTAAAGATGTTCACAGACGTTGTGCAGGACACTCGAGTTCTTGCATTCCAACTTTAACACGACGTGTCTCCATGCAGCCGGCTTTGTGAAAGGAGATTGTATTGTTACGGAACACAAAGACATTCCATACAACTGTATTGTACTTTGACAGCCAGGTGTTCACATACTTTTGCCCATTCCGTGTAGAATGTGTAGTACGTATAATACTGTACACAGTAGTATCATGTTATAGATTTAAATATTTTCAAGTATATGTATTTCGCAAATTTCAGGGCAAAGTACACTGTATGTCACCGGAGTGGTACCCTGAAGTGAATTTTCTTTTGTAAATTCATATGTTAGTGTTAAGAGTAGTACACTTATCACTGTAGCTATTAGAAAACTGTATAATTAGTGACTAATCCAGTAAAAACTGAAACAGCTTGGACATGGAGATTGGCAGGACAAACAATCCACAAGGTCTGATGCACTCCTCTTTACGCACGGCCTCAGCCCCGCCCAAACGATCTTTAAACTAAAGCAGGGTGCGCAAACCTCTCAGTGCACGCATATCTTTATTCCTGTCAACATGGCTAAGAACTACTATGATCTTTCAGCTAAGCTGCTGTCAGGTGAGACTCTCAGTTTCTCCTCGCTGAAGGGGAAAGTGGTGCTGATCGAGAATGTGGCGTCTCTCTGAGGCACGACGGTCAGGGACTACACTCAGATGAACGAGCTTCACTCCAAATACTCGGAGATGGGGCTTGTCGTGCTGGGAGCTCCCTGCAACCAGTTCGGCCATCAGGTAAGGCCCATGTCTAGGTGTATGTGTGTGTGTGTGCGTGTGTTTTCTATAACACAATATGCAAAGTCCAGTCACAGCATTAGCTACAGTAGGATTTGTCTAATTCAAGACTGCTCAAGGTTGTGGTTCATCTCAATGTGTCTTCTACATTCCTTTTCCTCATCACTGCCGCCTCTGACTTGTTCATTAGGAATATAATTAGGAATCAGCACCTGGATTTCTGCAATGTCTGTACTGATCAAATTTAAATTGAGCCAGGTGATCAAACTCTATGCTGAAAATTAGTTTTGTCAGCATAAATGTGTTTTAGTTCACAAATAGAATCGTTTAGGGTTTTGTAATTACAGCCTAGTTGATTGCTGCTTTTTGGTTTTCTTTAATTTCTTTTTCTTTAAAATAAGGAAAACGGCAAGAATGAAGAAATCCTGAACAGCCTGAGGTATGTGCGTCCTGGAAAGGGCTTCGAGCCTCGATTCCAGCTGCTGGAAAAGATTGATGTGAACGGCAAGGACGCGCACCCCCTGTTCGTTTTTCTCAAAGAGAAGCTTCCCTTCCCTAGTGACAATCCTAGCGCCCTCATGACCGACCCCAAGTTCATCATCTGGAGTCCTGTGTGCAGGAACGACATCTCGTGGAACTTCGAGAAGTTCCTCGTCGGCCCCGATGGGACACCGTTCAAGCGCTACAGCAGGTTCTTCCTGACCAGTGACATCGAGGCTGACATTAAAGAGCTCCTCAAGAAAGTGAAGTAAACCGTCCTGGCATCAGAGGCGGGTGTGAGCAGATAGAGAGGTGGCACGGCCACGCCCGTCTTATCAGACTGCTGCCTGCGGAGAAAGATGGCGGTGTGAATTCAGCTGGCTGTGCTGACCCGATTAGAGTGCGACTGTTTTGTAGGACGTTTACTGTATGAAGGCACCGCTTGAAATCTGTACTGAGGGTGGTGACGGATGTGAACGTAAACGCTTATTATTAACAGACGTAATTTAGCCGTGTACAGCAGAGCTCAGCTTCTCCATACAGCTGTCTGAAACCAAATAAAGCTTATGAAAATGAAAGAAATGATTTTTTGTTATGTCTTTAAAAGGTGTCGAAGAGTAATTTAGTGTGTGTGTGTGTGAGAGAGAGAGAGAGAGAGAGAGAGAGAAAGTAAGAGAGAGGGAGAGAGAGGAAGAGAAACTGCATGTATGCACTATGGTTTCCATGCTGACTAGGAAAATTTCAAAACCAGGAAAAAACTGAGAATAATCTTAATAAGTGACTGTAAAGGTTAAAGATTAAGTTCTCACTGTAGTCAGGACAAGGTTGTAACACTTTCATGTCTAATCTCAAGACAATAAAACTTTTATGAGCAGGAATAAAATCAAAACAAGTTGCAAAATCAGATTTTTCCAGTCAGCTAACTTATTGATGGAGTAGTTAAAGAAAATACTCAATCACTTACTCAGATCACTTATATTTTTATTCATAGTCAAATAAATTTTATTATGAGGCGGCACGGTGGTGTAGAGGTTAGCACTGTCGCCTTGCACCTCCAGGGATTTATGTTAAAGTAAAACGCATGTCTTAAACTCAGGACACTTCTTCTGTGGTGTACTGAAACGGTACCACACCCACTGTTTAAACCTGCACAGCATCCTCTGGTGTTTTTAACCACTTGATTGAGGAGCTCCGTGTCTCTGAGCCATGACCAGGGTTTAGTCCATTATCACTGTACTGTCTATTAGACAAAAAAAGTCTCACGGGTTCTGCTCTATGTCCAAAACCAAGCCACGTTCCTCCTCCTCCTCCTCCTCCACACCTCTGTCTTCACTCCTGTCTGCCTGCACTCGTTCTCAAACTCCGAATTCATCTTCAAGTCATCTAAAATCTTCATGCTGGAGCTCTCTTCAGAAATGAAACAGGAGGAAGAACGGAACGTCAATGCAGCTGGACGACAGTCAGAACACATGACCATAAATATTGGCTTTATTTAATTATTTAAACCTAATACACTTGGCAAAAAAAAAAAACACTGGGTAATAAGAGACACCAGTTAAAAGATGCCAGTCTCCTGATTCAAACATTTCACGTACAGTACTTACTTTTCAAGTCAGTTCTTTCTTCTTTCATTAGATTCTTCCGTACTTTCTCACTTACTTACTGCAGCCATTTAACTTTGTCCATAGTGGGTGTGAAGAATATTTAGAGATGTTATGAACCATGTGCATGAAGCACATCATTAAAGTTAATCACCAAACCCACAGCACACACACACACACACACACACACACATCTGCAGTCAGCTTTGCGCTGTGTAACGCTGTGATTACTGTATGAAGCGTCTCAGGATGGCGAGTAGGGAGAGGACATGAGACATAAAGGACAGATCCAGGTCCTGAGATGGAGGTGGAGCTTTAGTGCCCCTCATGATGGTTTGTTACTTGACCTACAGTGAGGCCTTTGCAAGTTCTTGTCTGCAGTTTCTCAGCCGTGATCTAAAAGTAAAAAAAAAATATATTGTCTGTTTTATTTATATATATTCAATAATCCTATATATTATTGAAAAATAACAATATTAGTTAATTAACATAAGTTTATCTTCAAAACAATTAATATAAAAAGTTACGTAATTACGCTAACATAAAGAAAGAGTTTCTAGCCCTATTTACATGCTCTAGTCGTCATCATTAAGTTGTTTAACGGCACAATTAAGTCTCACTTAAGACAAAGTTAAAAGAAATTTTTAAGCTAGGAAAGTGTATCGAGGCCTATTACAAGTTGACATTTGCACCATGTTTACAGTCAGTTCATCATTCGGGCCGTTTCGTGTATGAGTATTATGATGTATTATATGTTTTATAATACATGATGTAGTATATTATATTACTAATACAGTAACTCACTAAGATGGCTAACAAGGATAGGAAAACTTTTCAACTCACTTAAATATAGTGTATATTCAAAACAAAAGATTTGGGCAATAATTTATCTTTAATAACTCCAGCTATAAAGAAGGGATTTTAAATTATTGTAAAGTTTTTAATAATGAATCAAAATACTATATAAACATTAGAATCATTAAACTTTCTCATATACAGGATTACTGCTGGATAATTACAAAAACAATAAGCTGTAATAATCCTAATTATAGAACATAATGTTTGTCTATTAATAATATTGATAATTAATAATCAGACTCGAGCAGACTATTGGAAAATAAATATAATTATTACTTTATAATATAATATATAATAATACTTTACCCTGTAGTTGTTTTTACTTGCTGATTAATGGTTTGCAAGTTGCCATAGAGAGAAAAATTCTTTAATATTATTATTATAGGCGGTATGGTGGTGTAGGTGTTAGCACTGTCGCCTTGCACCTCAAATGTCCAGGTTTGATTCCCATCTCCCGGTGCTTGGTCACAGGGGGCCTGGACCTCATCTCAGTAGACTAAGAGCACGAAAAGGGTTACACTCTGGACAGGGTGCCAATTAATAGCAGGGCACAGACACACACACACACACACACACACACTCACACGCTCATTCACACAATAACCATTTGGGCCAAAAAGGCCATTTGGGAAAACCAATTTGTCTAATCTGCATGACTTTGGACTGTGGGGGACTTCATGCATACAGACCCTGAAGTGGGAATTGAACCTGGACCCAGAAAGAAATTGATTCATTGCATGGCATAAAAAATTAAAGAGATAAAAAAAATAAAATTCTGTATGTATGGTGTCTGACATTAAAATAAAAGAGTCAAAGCATTATGGGACACGCGCGCGCACACACACACACACACACACACACACACATACAAGTGAAACTCGGAAGAAAATATTCAGCCAAACCAGTAACTTTGCATTAAAACCTGCTATTTCAGACATTTACATGCTTATACACTAACGGAATCGCAGTACTGTATCTTCATTTGCTCACCCGCGCCCCCTAGTGTCAACTAACGTGAATGTGGGAAAATTATTATTATTATTATTTTTTACTTTGTACGCCAGGCGGCGCGATTGAGCGCGGAAAAAATAAAGTGCGACGCCCAAGCCGAGCAGCTGGAGTGAAAATGGCCGGGCAGGAAGATCCAGTGCAGAGAGAAATCCACCAGGACTGGGCGAACCGCGAGTACATCGAAGTGATTACGAGCAGCATTAAGAAAATAGCCGACTTCCTCAACTCGTTCGGTGGGTTTGGTGTTGGAAAGACAAGCGTTTGGTTGTAAACAGCCGCTTGTTGTTGGGTGTTGCTAATGCTAACTGCGCTAGTCCGGCTAGTCAGCTTCCTGTGCCGCTCCATAAAGCTCTCTGGGGCTCTTAAAAGCTTTATTACTCATTTATAAATATGTAATATTCACTTTAAAGACGTTCCACACGCCAATGTAGTAGAAATTATCGTCACAGAGACGAATTTGCACGCCTTCCTGCTTGTTAGTGAAGCTAGCTAGCATACAGAGAGCACTGCTAGTCAGATACAGTGTTTGTGTGGAGTTAGCATTAGTGCTAATAGAGGAGAGAAATTATTAAATAAGTTAATATATAAATCATTATAGAGTTATTATAGCTGGGTAATTTAGTGTGAAGTGATAAAATACAGGTTTTATTTAGTTTAACTACACTTATGTCAAGTTACTAACCAGATAGTGTTAAAAAATATATATATATATATATATATATATATATACACATTTGTATATTTCTTAGTTTATGTTTTTGTTTTGGGGCTGTGGCTATCGAATATTTTGATAATCGAGTAATTGGATAAAATGTATTTTGCTTAATTAAACAGCTATGTAAAATATATGAGAGAAAGATTAATTGGTTTTCTGTTTTAGAAAACAACTTTTTTAAAGCATACAGCGTTTTAATAAATATAAACATTCTCATTATTCACAATAAAAGGAATAGTTTAATGTTGACTGAAATTAAGTGCATTACAGTGCTATACATTCTTATTTTGAAGCCTTTTCTCAGATGCAAAAAAAAAAAAAGGTATTTTAAAATAACTAAGTATCGAAAAAACTAAGGTGCACATTAAATTAATTTTATTTTATTGCTCCCTTCCATTTTGCAGCCCGCAACACAGCTAACTGTTTGCGTCTCCTTTCACTTTGTGGGGAACGTAAGCGCTTCTTCTTCGTCTGTGTTTACTGGCGGCATAACACAAGCTTTTAACATTCATTAAAAGAAGCTTTGAGGCGGAAGATTTTGCCTCAATCATTTTTTGTAATCAAATTACTCAGGTTACTCAAGGAACCGTTTCAGCCCTAGTTTGCTAGGTTAAATAACCAGTGGATCAAAAATGATCCTCACTCTGGTTAACCTTCTGTTTAATACACTCGTGGTGATGACGCACAGATTCATCACTACTAGTCTGAGCGTAAACGGCTAACAGAGTATTGAACATAAAACATCCTTAATCGCATACCGAGAAAAAGTGCAAAAGTCGACTATCAGCTGGAAAATTCATCACCGCCTACAGTTTTCTGGGATTCTCACAGCCCAGAAATATTGGAACATTATCAGGAAAAAGGTTTAACAATCAAGTGCTCGTTACAGTGAGACACTTATTGAAGAGCTGAGAACTAAACTTTGATTTTAACGTAGAGGACTGTTATCCCAGGGTATTGTGATTTTGCGTTGACACTTACTAAAACTTTGTTTTGATGTGTTAAAAGCATCTTCTCCCTAAAGTCCTGATCTCGCTCCATTAGACCTGTTTTGTCCCCTGAAACGTAGACGAAGATTTACTTCTGATGAATATGTAATGACAGTGGTGCATTCATGGCTTACAGCTCAGAGTAAAGCTTTTTTTAATGAGGGAATACGAAATCATGTTGACTGACAGTGTATTGAAAAGCAGGGGAAAATTGTGTATCTGTTTTTTTCCATACATTAATGGAAAAACAATCATCTTCCAAAGTGCGGATCATTTTTTACATGAAATAATAAGACGATAGAATAGGTTGTGTGTGTTGTTCCCAATAAATACAAGTTTATAAGACATAAGACTTTCTCAGATCTTGTATAATCTTGTGCACTATTGTTTAGAATAGTTATTTTTGCTCTTATAAATAAAGAACACAACACAGAAACCCTGATCGGAACTGTAATTAAATACAAACTGTATTTAACTGATGAACTGTAATTAAATACAAAAAAAGATTTTTTTAACAATTTCCTTTTTTCAGATATGTCCTGCAGGTCTCGTTTAGCCACACTGAACGAGAAGCTGACCGCCCTGGAGAGAAGGATCGAGTATATCGAGGCCAGGGTGAGTTATTATATGTGATTATAGTGATTATAAGGCCAGGAGAAGACCGATCGAGCTTAAGTAAGAGTGTTTCTCAGACAGGTCGAGGTCAGCGATGTCGTTTATTACAGCTTTAAATAAATTATTGTCTTGGGAAAATACAGCTGACTTTACAAATGAGGTTATGATTTACTTTCAATAAACAGTTGACGTTAAGCTGAAACTTACTGTTGCTCTCTCTGTTTAAGGTTACAAAGGGGGAAACGCTGACCTAACCTTTCTGACGCAGAAGACGAGACAAAATGGCCACACACCGTTTAATATTACCATTATTTTGTTCCTTTCACGTTTTTATTCACCTTAAATTACCAAGCGACTGTTTTCCGACCAGCCTCTTAAAGCCCCCGTGAGGAACTGCTCGCCCCGATTTTAGGTTTTAGAAAAGGAACTTTTGAACAGATTGAATGGTAAAAAAAGGGGTTAAACCCAGCTGTATAGCAGTTCCTCACTGCGGCTTTATCATTTGGGACCATGATGATTCACGTGTGACCATTTGAATTACATTTTCTGCCTCAGTATGAACAGATGTACTTTTTTTTCCTTTTTTCTCTTTTCTCTATCCTTACTTGGCTTGTTACTGTCTATGTGGTGCTTGCACATACGTCTGGTCCTTTATCGTGTCCTCATTCCATTTGAGCAGATATTAATAACTGGGGAAATTCAGACACTAAATATGATGTACTGGATGCAATGAGTGTGATGTGATGTTATGGGGGAGGACCCGTGCAGTAATGGTTAATTTTTTAAAAAACGAAAATGTAATTAGTTTACTCTCTGCCCTGTGTGTATGTATGTGTGTGTGTGTGTGTGTGTGTGTGTGTGTGTGTGTGTGTGTGTGTGTGCGTGCGAGAGAGACCAGTTTTCTGTATATATTTTGTAACTGTTGGAATGCAAACGCCAGCGTTGGCAGAAACTCACATGCCCTGTGAGTTTCTCATGCAATAGCACATCTTTCACACGGCGGGGGCGAGTGTCTGGGGAGAGACGTCTGACCATTTTGACCCACGTGACAATCTAGCCTGCGCGGGAGTGATGACGCCTCTCTACAGCCCATTTTGTGTTTTAACGCTCATACTTTGATGTATTGTGGTTACAAAAAAAAATAAATTAAATAACATGACTTTTTGTGTCTTGTGGTAATTTTTGAGTGTTTTTAACTACCGTGCTGCTTTCTTGCTTCTGTTTGGTTGATTACTTTATCGTTAATTATCTCTGACAGTCGTAGTATTCGTTTTTATTGGAACAAGGCATTCACAGGGACATGTATGGTGGAAGCGCTGTGTAAAAGTGAAAAGTTTTATTAGAGCGAAGAAATGTTACTGATATGGTAAAGCTTACCTTAATTGTTTATAATGTTTATAGAAGGAGTCTCCAGTGTCGGTACTTTTCTGATACTTTCGGGATAATAGAATTTACATGTTGTGGTTCCTCCGAGACATGACAAGGTTGGCTTTTGTTGCTGTTTGCTTTATTTAGTGAAGTGAGAGGGGTAAAAAAAGAAGCCGGTGAAGCAGTGACTGTATATAGTGAGTGTAAGAACACGACCTTAACTTAACATCAACTAGTTTCACATCTTTAAGTGTAGCTACTGTAGAAACAGATGAAAATCAATGACCTGTAGAGGATAAGGACACGGACAGGGAAAGGGAAAGGAAAATAAAAATCGAGACATGTGTCACTACTGGACTGTAGATTACGAAGGTAGGTCAAAAATTATTTGCACTCTGGTTCTTTAAGTTGACATTTAGAAAAGACAAATACATATTGTTTCGACATAATCTTGCTTTTCAATAGAATTTGTCCATCTGTCACCACGCTTTCTTATTCCCTCATTAAACAGTGTTGCATAATGAGCCACAAATGCACCGCTGTCTTCACTTCTTCATCAGGAGTCAATCTTCATCTTCGTAGGGCTGCTTTCAGGAAACGAAAGTCAGATGGAGCGAGATTGGGACTATAGGTAGGATGCTTTAACACCTCACCATCTAATTTTTGCAATGTCGACAGTGTGTGCAGAAGTGTGCGAACGTGGATCGTCATGCGAGATCACGACACATAGCAGTGGATATCGGTCCTCTGTGCTCAATCCAAAGTGTCAATAAGCGTCTCACTGTAACGAGCACTGTGGATTGTTGGACCTTTTTTCCTGACAATGTTCCAATACTTCTGGTATTCCTTGAGAATCCCAGAAAACTGTAAGCGTTGATGAATTTTCCAGCTGATTGTTGATTTTTTTTTATTTTTTCTCGGTCGGTGATTGAGGACACACACACACAGTCGTCATACACTTGGCCAATCAATGTGTACAGGACATGTCTTTAGACTGCGGAAGGAAACTGGGCAATCACAGGGAGAAACTCACACACACGCACAGACTGGAGGTGAGATACGAACCTGCAACCCTGAAGGGTGTGAGGTGACGGTACTAAACAGTAAGCAGTCATGTCTGAAAACTCTGTCCATATGTGCAAGTTTGGTGTTTGTTTTTGGACAGACTGTGGGTTTGTTAGTGCTCTTGTTGGTCCTCTATTTAGGACGCAGTCGTTGTGTGTGTACTATACATTTACTGATTTAAATGCCAAAGAAAGTAAAAAAAAAAAATAATAACATAACATAACATTAAATAAATGATAAAATAATAGTTTAGTGTTTAATGACAAGCATTTAAATGTTAACTGCTAGTAGACTTTAGGGACTTTACATTTGAAGTGGATCTGTTTCAGTGCAGTGACTCAGCTACTTCCTGTTTCCGGTTGTCTGGTGTTTGGTGCTTTTAGGAGTGATAGGCTTATTTTATTTTTATTTTTTAAATAAATATTATAACTTTAGGTTGTGTAATGGTTTATGATTCTGGTGTGTTTATGTGATAAGTGTTATTCGCATGTAGTGTTTAATGTATAAATAATAATGAGTGGTGACATCAGCCATGGTCTGGAAAATGTCCCTGTTTGCATCGATATAGATGAGAATCAAGAAACCGTGCCCAGATTCCAGGTAGATTCCTGTTTTTTTGTTTTTTGTTTTTGTTTGTTTTTAAATGGCCGACCTCTAAAAATAAAATACAATCTCTCTGATCTCGCGCTAAGCTGCAGTTCATCTTTACGACCACAAGATGGCAGCATAATCTCACTCTCAGACCTACAGTAGAGCATTTCCTGCATATCTACGATTTATAGTTTAAAACTTAACTTGTTTAATCACTTGTTTCTAAGAAGCTATTATTTTTATCTTAAATCAGACAAATTATAATCAACTAAAAGAAAACAGTCAGCACTGAACGTTTTAATATGGTGTGCGTTTTCATTTTTCTTATCGAGGATATTATTATAGTTATTTATTCAGGAAAAGAGTTTGTATAAATAGTAAAAAGTAAATCTATAAATAATCTGCTGATCTTTAATGTAATCAGTGATATTATTATTATTTGAGGTTGAAGCCCTCGTACATGTCTGTGTGTCTCTCTGTACAGCAGAACTCTCTGTCTAACTTATTAATACAAAGAAATCCCATTCTGTAAGGTTGAGTATCTTACGCCTTGTTTACACTAAGTTGTCTTTCTTTGGTGGTCAGACAAATACACTCCCTGTTCGGTAATCGGAGAGTGAATCACAGATGAGAAATGGAAAAAGTAGATAAAAGGATAAAGATGAAGTTTTGTCTTAAAACCACTCCAGCGTGTTAAAATTCACTTATACCACTTCAGCGCTGTTATTTCAGCCAAAGTGAAAATATGAACTAATCCCAGTCAAAATATTCACTTTATCTTTTCTAATTAATATCTATTGGTGCAGGTGTTTGTTTACATTGAGACAGTAGCGCATTAGTAGATTATTTTAAGGTAGATTATTAAATCCGACACATAACTGTTCATAACATCACTTTTATTCCACATTTAGATTTCACTTATGGTGCAGGTTAAACATCAGGCAGATACTGAACAACTGGCAACTTTTCATTAAATTCTGAAATTTTTCGGAGACTGGTTTCAGGTCCTTAAATGTATGAAACGTAAAGATATCGTTACAAGAACAAGTTCTGACCCAATGTACAGACAAAACATCACTTTTATTTGTATAGATTCAGACAAATTAAAATGAACCTCTTGTTGTAGTGAAGACTGTAAACAGTTGGTGTATATGGTCTTTAGATGATGTATGTTTTCAGCTTTCTTCTCAAGGATACTGTTCATTAGGTTATATATATTTTGAAAACAGTGTGTGTGTGTGTGTGTGTGTGTGTGTGCTTCAGTACACTCCAGAGAACGTTCGGGGTGCGGGCTGTGACGTTGACCCGAGTGAAGTGACCCTGCCAGGCTGCTCATGTCGTTTGACATCTTGTGTGCCGCCCAGCTGCCCGTGCCTGCGTTTCGGCCTGATGTACACCGAGGAAGGTTTACTGGAGCAGCATAAGGAGTCGGCCGCGTCTTACAGCCAGCCTGTGTTTGAATGTAACGCCCTGTGTGTGTGTAGTGAATCCTGCCAGTCTCGTGTGGTCCAGAACGGCCTGCAGACCCGCCTCTGTGTTATTCGAACTGAGAACCGTGGCTGGGGGGTCGTGACCCTGGAAGCCATGAAACGTGGCAGTTTTGTGTGCGAGTACGCCGGGGAAGTGATCGGGTTCGAGGAGGCGCGGCGGAGACAGCTGTCCCAGACGTCTGAGGATAAAAATTACATTATTTCCGTGCAGGAGCACGGCGGCTCACAGAGGATGGGCGTGACGTTTGTGGATCCTGTCGCCGTGGGCAACGTGGGCCGCTTCCTCAACCACTCGTGCCAGCCTAACCTGACCATGGTGCCCGTGCGTGTCCACTCCGTGGTGCCCAGGCTGGCTCTGTTCTCCAGCCGTGACATAGAGCCAGGCGAGGAACTTACCTTTGATTACTCGGGAGGACACACACAGAGAAGTGATGCTCCTGGTGCAGGAGACCTCCAGAGGAAAGAATGTGTGTGTGGTGCACAGAGCTGCACTGGCTTCCTCCCTTTAGACATTTCAGTCTTGCACTGATTAGACAGTAGAGAAGTGACTCTGACGTGTTAGTCACAGTTTGTAATGCATCGTTACCACCGGTTACGTCATTACTGTTTACATTTAAAGCTCAGATACATCTGCATTATTGTCTCACAGCACGTCTTAATAAAACAGTCATAATTAAATGCGGATTCAGAAACTTAGTTGTCACTTCTTTGTAAAAACCCACACAGTTTTTCTTTGCTAACGGTGGTACAGTGGGTAGCGCCGCTGTTACTGTTTACATGGTCTCATGTTCTTCACGTGTCTGTGTGGGTTTCATCCAGATTGCTGATAGAAAATGTTTCATTTAAATATGATTAAATCCTGACATTACACTCATTGATGTTTGGCATAAAAAAAAAAAAAAAAAGATGGCAATTTCAGAAAATTCCAGATTCCCAACTCAGACTATCAGTTTACCGTTGAGACGATTTATAAATTCCCAACTGGTTCTCACTCTATTAATTTAGCATCAAATTCAAATTAAATTTGTCAGTATGATAAGAAGTGAAATGCTTATACGACCGCTGATGAAAATGAAAATAAGAAAATAGAGTTATCAGTAAGAATATAAAGTATGAAATAAGAGAACTTTTACAAATTAGAAATATATAAACATATCGGAAAAAAAACCTTTAGCTGTAAAAATGAAATTTTATTTTATATTATGTACAAATATTAAATAACAGTATAATAAAATAAAAAGAATTGAAGTGGATTGTAGAAACCATGTCGTCATGGGGCAGAATAAAGTGTAAAGTCACAGCTTTTGTAAAGTTCCAACTGGTTCTTAAACTGGTTTAAACATTTACGAAAATCGCTCAGTGCCATCCTGTTCTCGAATTGTTAGTACAGAGTTCAAAAAATTCTTGTTTTCCTGAATTGATAACTAAACATTCTGAAAAAAAAAAAAAACAACGTACAATTCCCAAACTGGTAATTTAGATTTCAGAGATTTCAGAATTCTCAGCTGGCCTCTGATTTCTTAATATATTTCACAACATTCATTACTCTTATACAAATATACAGTATACAAATACATTAATATTCTCTCAACACTCTGCAGTGCAAATTCTCCTTCCACATAAATCTGTCTTTAACTGGAATGTATGTTGAACTTGCTGGTCTACAATCCTGAGCCACTTATGTTCCTCGTTGTAAACACCAGTCCAGGTTTCTCATACTCTATCTCTTAGTCGAGATTAAAAAAACGCCACTTTCCCCTTTAACAGTTCTTTCCACTGGAGATAAAGCTCAGGGGTAACAAGCAATTAAGAAGAGCCTCCGGGTGTTTGGATATAGTAACAGCGTCGCTCCCCAGCGCCACACGGAGGAGGGGCCCGGAGCGACCCACTTCACAGAGTCGTCATTCTTAAATCCGCTCTCTCTCTCCTCCATGTACGTCTCTGTCCCACTTTGAGCCCGGACCCTCCATCTCAACGGCGATATTAATATCCTCATCTGGGTTAATTAGCCCAGAGATCCGAGATGCAGAGCAGGGCTCCAGAAACCAGACCAGAACACGACACGACACGCATCGGCGTGAGAGCACAGAGTAAATAACTCCAAGTAACGTCCAGTGTCTTAATCACGACTCTGCAACTTTTATCCCGCAGGTGATCCGCTCCAACCCACTCTCAGCTCATTATTCACTCATTTAGTCTAGTCTGGATACGCCGGTAACTCTACATCGGTAAATCCTAGGATAAAATGCATGTAAGTCAGCTAAAACTTAGTTTTTCACTCATGGTATGAGTTTACAGTAACAAAAGGTTTGAACTTTCCTGCTTAAATCTTCCTCTTTCAAAACAAAACAAGATTTTTAAAATCTCATCATCTCAGTTTTAGATGAACAGTTTTGTACAATAACAGTGATGGCTCAGATCGAATCTGAAGAAAATTTAGGGTTGGGAGATTTATGTTCCAGATGTTCAGTTCGAGTCTGAGTCCGCTGCTGAAATCCAGATGTACCTTAGAGAGTTTAGATCTTTAACGTGCGAGCCAGAGGCCAGAGTGAAAACTGAAAACTTCTTAACATGACAGAAGGAAGGACCAGACTCACAGACGGAGCCCAATCCTCTGCCTTTTTTCAGAATCGTCCAACATGACTGCTGCTTGCTTATGATCTTACAATATTAATCCACAGCAACGTTTTGTTCATTGCAGCTGAGTTTATTTTCCCCCAACTGGACCATTCCTTCATCAGGTCAGTTTGACAACATGAGACTTCACTATGGGATCATTTGCATTTAGGCATTTGGTAGACGCCCTTATCCAGAGCGACTTACATTTGTTTTTTCAATACACATTTTTACAGTTGGGACAACTTGTAGGTCGTGGGATTTGAACGTGGGACCTTCCAAACCGTATTCCAATGCCTTAACCCTGACCCTTATACTATCCATTTTAATTATTTTAATTTTTAAATATTTACAAAAACTTCTTCAAGCAATTTGGCAGTGATGGGGCTCGAACCCACGACCTTCTGATCAGTAACCCACAGCATTAACCGACTAAGCCACCTCCACTAAAGAGCAAGATTATTTGATTTGTAATAATTTTGTTTTATTCTGCACATATTCACTCTTGGGTGCATGCATTAGGCCTGTCTGTCTGTCTGTCTGTCTGTCTGTTTGTTTGTTTGTTTGTTTATTTATTTATTTATTAAAGCTGTGCAATTACAGGCTGTCACTAAGAGGTCTTCTCTTCATTTGTGGTTGATGTTAATGGGGTTTTATTAAGGTTTGTTCCCCTCCAGCTGCTTTCTTCAATGCCATTATGAGATTGATATGAGAGTGTTTATTAACCGTGCTTCTCTTCCTCTCTGCTGTCTGTTAAATTTCTTCCTTAGAACATGAGCGCATGGGCTTAGCCCGGCCTGCGAGGGCCTTTCAGTCTCCCCAAAGTCATTTTCCCGTAAATGATTCAATCAAGTGTGCAAGTGCAAGAAACTGGGACTTGAGCTGCAGCTGTGAATGATTTGTGAAAATACTTCTTGTTTCACTGCTGCTCTGTTACTTCCTGACGCTTTATGGCGCACCCGGAAAAAGCCGGTTTTGGCGAAGTGTATCGTTGGTGTTTCCTCTCAAGTGCACGAGGAACCTCGTCTCCTCTGACGGCGCCCGAGGAGAAACGATACTAACTGGTCTGTGATAGACTCTCTGGAAATTTGACTTCTGTTTCATGACTCATTGCATCGAGTGAGTAAGCAAGTCTCCTAAGTCTCTATGGCAACGGAATGTGCGATATCGATTGGATGGCGAGTGTGGGCAGTGTTTCACTGCCATTGTTGGCCACTGAAAGCAGAAATCTTGCACTGCTGATGGAGCGACCTTCAGTTTAACTGTCACGTCGCCCTCGGAGCTGGCAGCGGCATGATCGATTTCAGTGGCTCGGGAATCTGTGAGACATCACTGTGTGTTCTGTCCATCTGGGAGCACGCTAGACATAAGGGTCACGACCTGAGGCCGCGATAGCAAACTGAATATCCAAGTTCAGAACATATCATCCCATCCACCGTCGTGGTAGAGGACACGTAAAGGTAAATGTAAAGCAAAGTGACTGTTACTGCAACAGCACATCCTGAGGTTTTATTATTCCGCTTGGATCAAAAATACATCATACATTTTATCCATTTATTTAACATCAAACATGTTAGTTCTTGTTCTCACATACATTATAGCAGCTGTATAGTAATTCCCACACCGGACTGTCTTTTTAAACACATGCTTTTTTTTTTATATACAGCTTTTCATGTCAACTGAGATACCCCAAATGTAACTGGGGTACCATCCTGAAGATTTCTTTAAACTTTAAACTTACATTTTGAACGTATCTATTACTTTTAGGTGTGTTCAAGTCAAAGCAGAAATTTCTGGTGAATTAAGGCATAAAAGTGATGGACGTTTACAGAAGATTTCCAGCACACTAAACGTTTTATAGAAGGCTGGACGCCCGTGAACGATGATCCTGGCTGAGGTGGCTCAGAGCCCGCTGCAGTCGTTCCCATGAACATTGACCTGATCTGTCTGTGGGAACTGTACACACAATCATTCACCAACACCACTTGCACGTAACAGGAACCGGGCTGGGAGTTATTGCCACAACCGCCGTACAGTCCTGACCTCGCTCCAAGCCATTTCCATATGTTTGGCTCATTAAAGGAGTTCCTGGGAGGCCAGCGTTTCAGTCTGATCATGGCTCCAGCGTACTGAGAAAACTTTGGACCTTGATGGTGTCCAAAAACTAGTGAAACACTGGGAAAAGTGCATTAGTGTAGAGAGAGAGAGAGAGATAAAGAGAGTTTTTACTCTTATAACTGTGTTCTGTTATTCTGCACAATCAAAAGTCCTGGTTTGACTTGAACACTCTTTGTAATAGCCAAATAAATTATTTTTGTATATTTAAAAATGCCACCGTAACAAATACCAGATGTCTCACAGATAGTCGAGGGGATTAAGATGCTAAACTGTTGGCACTGAGCTTCTGTTACTTGTTTACAATGTTATCCTTGTAGTTAGAATTAAAAACGCTGTCCTGGCTGACTGACTGCATTTTGCCTGAAGGGGGAACCGTGTCAAATTTATTTCCATTAAACTGTAATTTATGTAACCAGAACATCAGAGTCCATTTCCAGACTTTTCTCCTGAAGTTTTCTGCCGCTTTATAAACGGGTCATTAACTCCCGCTGTTTCAAAACAAACATCCCAAATGATGTCTGTTGGGGTTACTGTTTTTTAACTTCAGCCCCATTGAAAACTGGGCCAGTGGTTTATTTAGGCAGAGTGGCTCATAAGCCTCGTGCACTTGTACACTCCATGCTGGGAATTTAATTTAAAGCAGAAATGGCTGTGGGTCTATATGGGACAATGTGTCAAGAGCGCTGTGGCATTGGGGTGGCCCACATTACACGTTACAGTGGTGGGAATGTTTATAAAAGGAGCGCCACTTTTTTCTCAAGGTAATATTTAAGTCAGAATATAATAGAGTTTAGGTTTAAAGTTTTATTGAATTTGGAGTTGGTTTCAGAAGTTAAAGGTTCAATCTATTTAATCTATACTTTCTGAAAGCGATCCTAGACCTAAATTACTGTAAAATATTCAGAAGAACCCTTTATAAATATTGTATATTACGTTATTGCCATATAATCGATATCATTGTTATTTTTTAGGCTTCATTTGAGTGAGCATCTTATGAATCATTCATTTCAACCAAAGAAACTTTTTTTCATAGAAGCAGTCAAAAAACTAATATTATCGTATGGTAATATATTTGCCAAAATTATGTCTATAAAAATAAGTTGGTTTCGCACGATGCCGCTAGAGGGTCAAAACCAAAATGGTAGACCTGGTTTAAAAAATTTAAATGCCTGCCTTATTGTTGGATTTTTTTTGCATTTGAAGGGAAACAATGCGAAGGAAAATCACGACGAGTTGGTTGACTTGGGGTATGAAATTCCTCCTCATCCCCCTACGCCTCCAACCATGCACCCAGTGACTTTTTCCTCTCTTCCATCACTTAAAGAAACCACACTGTGGCAAGATGACAATGAGGTGATTACGGTAGAACTTTTTCTCAATCCAGAGCGACTTACATTTTCATAATACTCATTATCCATCTAAACAGTTGAGGGTTAAGGGCCTTGCTCAAGGGCCCAACAGGGACAACTTTGTGGAGACCTTTTAAACCACAGTCCAGTGTCTTAACCTCTGAGCTACCCATGACCCCTGACAAAAAGAAGGCTTCTTCAAAAGAAGGTCTCCAATGGCTCATTCATCGTTCGAAGAAGTGTCGCTTTTAGGTGGAGGAGATGTCGAAAAGTTCTAAGTTCATGACCGACGTTTTCGCTAAACATTTTTTTTAGCAATAATAATAATTTGATGACCGGCCCTCGTACTGTAATTAGCCTCACAGGCACCAGAGGGCAAATTTTTAGGGATATTTTTAAATCTCACACACTGCCCCTTTAAACTGACCATTTTCACCAATTTGTGCTGTTGTACTGCAATATAGTGTCCTTGTGATATGTTTATTTATTAACCTTAATTTTTATCTATTTTAACCTTGTGAATAACCCGTTCATACTTTCTGATTGCGGTGCTCGACGCCTCCTTACATCCTTCCTGCTGTCGGAAACTCCACAGAGAGTCTGCCGCCTCCTAATCAAAGCCTCACACAATCAAATCAAGTCTAATCAAGAGGCTCTCGGCGTGAAGAGCGTCTTCAAAGCCATCAGACGGATCAGACTGCTAGAAAGTACGAAGGGAGCAGCGAGCAGAACGGCAAGAGCGACAGCGGCAGGAATAGAAACGGGCAGCCTGTCATGTCGGAAACGGGTTACGTCTCTGATGAGAAACCAGATGTCGGCGTGTCCGCGCCAGATCTCGTCCACTGGGCCTTTATTAGCTTGTCACCACAACTGGCTGCTGTTATTTTAAGTTTATCCTTATTTTATTTCTGCTTTCCTTTCATTTAATCCTCATGATGTCTAATCCTAATCAGGGTGTGTCAGTATATTACTGTATTTCAGTTTTATTGCTACAGAATTACTCTATTTATTTGTATTTTTTATACCATTTACTTTTCAAATTCTGTGCCAGTTATAGATACATCAATTACAAACCTGCTGTACGTCTGAGTGGAAATGCTTCCGGTGTCTGTGCATGAGATCATTTTAGCATTTCTCCAGTAGTCTTCTCCGTTTTAGCATTTTTGCTGACAAGCTTTTTTTTTACAGTCACCTTAGACTTAATAACTTTAAAAAGTGCTTGTCAAAGGAAATTAATTTGAGTGCACAGACGGGTCAAACTGTAAAAACTGTCTCAGTCTCTGGAAAAATCTTTCTGCAGGTTTTTGAAGCTGTTTCAGGGGAATCAATCGATATATATATTATAATGTAAATTGCTCTATTAAATATAAATTATTATTTGCATAATCACCATGTCAAGCAAGTCATTTTTCAGATATATCTGTTCAAAGCAAATTTTAAGATAAGGACTAGAATTATTCTTAAAATAATCCCTGTTAAACCAGTTCCCCTATGCTAGTTAGCTATCTGGTTAGCTATCGTTTAGTTCACTTTTAAACAGACCATCACTAGTTTGTTAGATATGATGGTGTTTAATGCGAGATGGTCAGGTCTATTTTTACTGCTGCCGGGTTCGTCAGTGAGATTAGCCGTTTTAGTTTTCTTGGAGAGATTGCTGCTTTAGCGCTGAAGAAGTGCAAAGATCAACTGTGAAGCATCATGAACTATCTATGAATTTTGAGCTACAAATTTAGCCTTGAGAACCAGATAAGTGTTAAGTTGTCATCATGGCCAGCCTTTTAGTTGACTCCGAATATTGCTAAACAGGAACAAGAGGTATTCAAAACCAGTGTGCTATATCAGTGTCAAATGCAAGCTAATTTCTAGCGTTTTACCGCTTTTAACATTTTAACATTTTGCTGTCTGTACACCTGTCTCGCTCTGTTTACTTTCTTCCCGTCTCTCGCGACTGATGATAATTGTGATGAGATTACACAGCACATTGTGGAGAACTAATGAAGGCCGCCTGGCTGACAGGAACAGCACCTGCAGCCGCACCAGGGGTGCTGAATCCTCAGCTGGATCTGGTTTCGTTGTCCGCTGTCCTCTGACATTTGGTATTCATTCAATGACATTCATTCATTTTTTTAGGTAAAAAAAGAAAAAAATCCGATAATAAGTAAAATAGTTTCCCTGTGTGTGTGCAAGTTAAGTGTCACATGACCCGGATACAGACGCACCTGTTTCTATAGGAGCACAGAGTGGGAACTAAACAGGTTACAAATTTCCAGTTAGAAAGATCATCTGGGATGGTTCTCAAATTTGTTGTAGTTCCTACCCGGAAACGCGGACCTTTTTGAGATTTGGTGGCACTTCGTCATGATGGCACTCATAATGAAAGTAAGAGCAAGAGATGAGAGAGTGATTTAAGGTTTTCAGGCAGTCTTTTGAGGTTTTTTTTTATATTTGAAATCAATTAATACAGAATTATACTTTAGTTTTTAAATGTTCATTCATTTTCTGCAAGATTTTTTAGTCAAACTGTATTTTTTAGCTTTTCCATGTCATTCCCAGTTCTATTATTAGTGAAAGATTACATCCACTTTTATAATGAATGAAACTCTACCCAAAAACCCCCTGGGGCATCCTAATATTATAACTCTTTTAGTGCAAAAACTGTGGACGAAAGTGCAGGTCATACCGGTGGAGCGCTCTTACTCATTTTCAACATCTAACCCCTTTCCTCCTGTAACCCATAACTTGCTTGCTTTTGGTCAAATAGCAGTGTTCCCTTTTTTTTTTTTTTTTTAAAGTAATTACTTACGTTACAAAATTACTGTCATTAAAAAGTAATCTGTTATATTACAGCGTTACTTTCTGATAAAAGTAATTAGTTTGAAACCTTTTCCATTACAGAAAATGAAAACTCCTTTGTGATTCCTCATGCATGTTGTTTTAGTCAAGACCTTTATAATTATTCTACCATCATCACTCAGTGAAGTTTGGCCCATAATCTGTTAACTACTAATACCCCTATCTCACCTGCATGGTTTCGTGAGTTGGCCGTAAGTTCGGTTTATCATGATTTACCGCGAGTTTTGGCACTTCAGTTTAGGTTTCCATCTTTCCACGCGTCTGTCCTCGCAGAGTCAAACCGCGTAGTTAAGATAGGGGTATAACAGCAGGAATAACAGAGGGGACGACTTTCACACAAATGCACACGCACACACAATAACGGATTGTGAATGACTACTTCCTGGCTTACGGATTGCATAAATTGTCTGAATAATGGATTACATTTTTGAAAAAGTAATTAAACTGAGTACTTAATGTAACGTGTTAGATTACTCGTTACATCAAAAAAGTAACTTTACTTTACTTTGTAACGCGTTACACCCAACACTGTCAAATAGGCTCATAGAACGCCTTGAAAGTCTCTACAATTAATGTCAATTCAAAATTGGCTTAAGACTTACTCCAAATTATTTCATTTGAAAATAAACTGCCATCTGGAATGTAAAGGGAGTGAATCAAAGAAATACTGTATTTACATTTCCCTCTTTCTCTGATTCTCCGTCAATTTTGCACAAATCTTATATCAAAATGTTCAGCCAGGTCTCCTGAGAACTACAGAATGGAGAAGACTGGAGAAGGTTTTGTGGAGTTATGAGGGTTTGTTTGGGACCTGACATAAAATGGATGTCTCTCATAGAAAACAATTCATTTCTCACTCAAAAAAATGAACAGTCTACCACTGTGTGAGTGTGTGTATGTGAGTGTGGCTTGCGATGGATTGGCACCCTGTTCAGAGTGTACCCTGCCTTGTGCCCTAGGTTTTCTGGGGACCCCTCGACCCTGTATACAGGAAACAGCGCTACAGACGATGAGTGAGTGAGTAAAGATGTGTGTTATACAATCATTCTGTCCCAGAAAAAAAGACCAAAGAAAACCCAACATATTAAAATGATGTGTTCACATTCATGATGAGTGTATGGCAACATCTGAGTGTGTATTTATCACAATGCTTTGTTGTGCTTTTCCTCGTACAAGCCTCGTATCTACTTGGATAAATGTATTAATGTATGTATTTAAATGTATATAAGATTTTTTTTGTATTTTAATGCATATCTGACCATATAGTAGATGTGTATATATTTGTACCTGTTTAGAATTCATGATATTTACATCATATTTTAATTATATATACTCTTCAAGTGGAATAATATATGAGTATTTAATCGCATCCCTAATTAGCTCTGTAGTTAGTCTTCAATAATGTGTGTGTGTGTGTGTGTGTGTGTGTGTATTTGTGTAACTATGAATATTTATGAGATGTTCTATATCAGCTCAGTTTTATATGATTTGTCCTCCATGTTTATTTGCCTTTCCATCTCTCTATCTCTTATCTGAGCTCTGAACCCTCCTCAGAACTTAGGAGAACACCACAGTAACATGTTTCCATAGTTACCACATCAGCGAGTGGGAGATACTGTATAGATTACCACACCAAGGTTTCAAGAGCTGTTTTAGTAAAAGATCAGCCCAAGTGGGCCTCTATAGCTAAAACCAAACACTGATATAGAGGTTTAACTCCTACATGGATACACAAGCTTGCTTTTGCAGCATGCACAAGCTTCTCCAGGGCTTCATTTTAGGCACATTTCTGTCCATTTAAGGAGAAATATGTTTCAAATACGTCAGTGATTTCCTCCCTGAGACATGACGAAGATCATGGCTCAAATGCTCTCACACACACACACACACACACACACATACTGTATATATACACAGAATCTTTACATGTCATTCTCTTGAATGACTTTGTTCATTCTGTGTACACCACAATGTTTTTCATCATTTTAACACTAAACCTTACTTGTCTCACCTCCACTCCGTGACGTTTATGGTTTTTAGGCGTTTGTGCATTTTTCTTTTTCAGATCCATTTCCCTGAAAAGGAATCTAATCGAAGGCTTATCAGTCATCAAGGCGTGGATCTGAAGTGCAGTCCGAGTACTGTGCCACAGTGGATAATTAGAGCAAAGCGACTAATGCTGCTGTAATAAGAACGTTTCCCCAGGGACAACCAAAGCCATTATCGCTGTATAATTGTCTTTTATTTTTAGTGAAGTACAACTTTGTGGTGTAGGGCAGAACACACTCACCTCCACACTAAGCCTCACGGATGAACAATCAGCATGTTGTAGACACTCCATTGTAACACAGGCAGCACAGATCCAGCCTCAGTCTGTTGAAACCTTGCGGGACGACTATATTCATGACATTAAAATGGGCACAAAGATTCAACTCCTTTATGATCTTATACATGATCATTGACATCCAAATTCCCTGAATCACCGAACTGCCTGGCCAAAAAAACTTTGCCTTTTCAGAAAGGTCAAATTATTGGGCTGCATCAAGCAAAGAAAACATCAAAGGAGATTTGAAATAAATGGAACTGGGTTCCACAACACACTATCAAACCCTGTAAGGAAAGTGTTAAACCGGCAACTTTGTGGAAGAAATGTGGTTGAAAAAAAAATCATGAACAGAGATCACTTAAACACTTGGTGAATTTGCAAGGGGAAAAAAAATCAACAGTAAAACCATACCTATGTATGATAGTGAAAGTAAGAGCATTTCTATACATCTGTAGTGTCTTTTGCTAAAAAGCATAATTATTTGACCATGGAACAGAGGAAATAGTCATGTGACCTGATGTGTCCAGATTGAGCCTAATACAGAGCGATGGAATCATCAGGGTAATAAGGGAAGTGCATGAAGCGATGCACCCATCATGTACAAGCCTCTGGAGACAGGGTTATGTATATATCTGGGGTTGCTTCAGCTGCTTAGGTCTAGACACAGCAACGTTATGTGGCAATAAAATGAAGCCAGCTGATGATCTGAATGTACTGAATGACCGGGTTATCACATCTATGGAGTTTTTTCTTTCCTGATTTCACGACCATATTCCAGGACTCAGAGTGTGAAAAAGTGGTTCTTTGGGCATGAGGATGAAATGAATAAAATCTTGAAGATTGCATGGCTTTTTTTTTTTTTTTTTTGCAAAGTCGTGTATTTACAGGACATTAGTTTAAAATAGGGTTGGTTTTGGAATTGAAGGTTCATTATGCATATCACTGAGGGTTTGAATCTCACCTCTGGTCCTGAGTGCATGGAGTCCACATGTTGCCTCTGTGCTTTGTGGGTTTCCTTTGGATACTCCGGTTTCCTCGTCCCTTATAAAACATGTTTTTTTTATTTTTATGATTTAATTGACTTTGCATTTTTTAAGGCAATATGAAGTTAAAAAATCTTGAAGCATGCTATTTCACATATAACAGACAGGTGTTATTGCATCATAAAATATCCACACATTATGATGGTTCAGTATGCAAAAGGGCCATGCAATAAAACGAGGTAGGATGAAAATTAAGTTTGTATAAAATGATGATAGTTTAATGTTACTTTACCTTTTTTTTTTTTGTGGATCATTGCATGGTTAATGAGGGTGTTGTCCCCTATCACACAAAGTTTCCTCAACTATTGCTTCCTGCTAACTGCAGCATGCAAATGAATCGCTCGGTAAAAAATTAATAGTGTAAAGGATCAGTCTTTATGCATGTAATATTCTAATGAATACAAATACATAAACATGTGTAGCTGATTTTAGGTCACTGTTCCTGCTCAGACATATTTGAATAGTGGACGCTCTGAGCTGAGCTGGTGTTTTATTATCACCTCGCACCACTGGAACAATAACAAGGGCAGTGAGATGGACTAGGGATCAAAGCAAGACTGTCCTTGGAAATGAAACCTAACCCAGCTGAGGTCGTCAATACCCCTCACCCCTTCAGCCCTCCCCTACAGAACACCATCAACAACGGATATACAGTTACTGTCTTCATTCTCCTTCCAAAAGCACCATTCACCCTGCTGTGACAGGTGGGATTGTTCCTCTTTTCCATGTTCCACATAAACAGGAGTTTTAGGGAGAAACCCAAAGAGCTCATGTTCTCTTTCTTTTTACAAATCATCAGAGAATTGCCTTTCTATCAGAGAGTGTCCAGCAAAGAGATTTTAGCAGTTTCTTCCTTACTGCGATTAGCTAATTTAATTTCACTTGAGTATTACCAGATATTGTACACAAAGCAGATTACCCCAGACAACCAATTAGACATTTTCACAGAATAAAGTACAGAATAAAACGTCGACTACATCTTTATTTCATTTGCAAATGCTTCCGATGGCTGCAGGTTTCCAGGGAAAACACACATCTATTCATATCACTTGGTTTTATATCCTGTATCTTATACTGTATACTCTATCTTATAAATACACAGAAGGAATATTCTTAAATAACAAGACTGCACTATATTTCAGAAAGCTATTGCCAAATTAACGGTGAGCCAGTCCATTTAGTCAGTGTAGTGTAGACCAACTTCTCCAATAAGATGTGTGTTAGTTCAGGGTTATTACCCACAAAACAAGCTCGTTCAGATAGATGAACCGGGCTAACTGATTACAGGTCATTATTCTTCGCCTGACGCTCTTGAATTAAGCAACAGCTGCATCAGTGCCACAAATGGTGACTAATTTAAATCCTGTCTCTCTTATGGGTGTTCCAAATTACATACAGAATTTGATACTGTTGTGCCATACAAACGAAAGCAGTGTGTAGTAGTAGTAATGGTAGTAGGAGTGGCGTTCAAGTCAAATTGGGACTTTTGATTATACAGAATACCATAACATGGTAATGAGGATAAAAACAATTTTTTTTTTCTCTCCATATAATCCCATGCTACACTAATACACTTAGTTTGGATACCATCAAGTTATTTTCGCAGTACACCGGAACCATGATCATACGGCCTGCTTCACGTCTGAAACCCTAGCTTTCCAGGAACTCCTTTAATGTCTCAAACTTGTGGAAATGGCTTTGAGCGCAGTTAGAACTGTATGGGCGATGTGGAAATAACTCGCAGAAGTGGTGGTAAAGTTAATTCAGAGTACACTCGCTTCACGGGAGCGACTGCAGTGGGCTCCAAGCCACCTCAGGCCCGATTCGTCATTCGCTGTCATAAGTTCTAATTTCATTACAAGTCCTGGTTTCACTTGAGCCCCCCATGGATTTTTTCCTACTCTTTAGTAAGTTTATCACCTTATCGCATATTAGATCTAGTATATTTTAAAAAAAAAACTGTCCTGACTCCGCCCCATTATCTGTACTCAGTTATCTATACTATTATCTATACAAAGATTGTATAGAAAATTTGTTTATTTGTCATATGCATGTCAACACTAACATGCCAACACTACAATGAAAAGCTTAATGTTGTTATGAGTCATTTCTCTCCAGATATTTAATCACTGCCAATTCCCATCTATACGCTAGTTCCCTCTCTGTCACATGGCAGCTACTGAATGGAGGGGACACTGAGAAAAGCGCTACCTGCCCTCTTACACATACATGAGCACAAAATTAGAGAAATTTATGATTGGCCTCTGACAAAGGAGAAAGTGTCACTGTCCCTCCCACTTATACAGTAATGCTGACCCAGTTTGGCAGGCTTTGACGCCTGGCCATGAAAGCTTATGGCTTTTGGGATTCAAACTCTGAATATGATCTTTTGGCTGCATGCTTTATTGCGTGAAAGCACCTCATGATCATCTGAAACAGGAAAAAAGACAGTAAAAAAATTGTATAACTGACTAGCTAATCCAAACTTCTACTGCGTCTCTGAGTGTATTTTCATATGACCTCACAGGATGATCAACACACTCTTTTCTCATAACATATTTTTTTTCACCATAGCAGACCTGTATGCGTGTAACGAATTCTTTTCGCAGTTAGAGTACCTTTCCTTCGCGTCTAATAAGGAGAAGAGGAGTGTGTGTGTGTTTACATGTGTACACACTGAGTACCTGATCAAAGTGCTTTACCATGTGCATCCATTTTAGTGGAAATCAGCTGCAGTGCAGCAGCTGTGTCAGTGAGAGTCAAACCATCTGTGAATATTTGCATCTGAAAGACCTCATCCATATTACGTCACATCACAAACACTCGATAATACACAACCCAAGACAGCATGAAACACATGCACATACACTTATACACACTATACAATATATAGGTTAAGAACATGGATTTAATGTGTGTCTGTGTGTATGTATGTGTGTATGCGTGATACCATGTGATGAAGCAAGAACCCATCCAGGGTGTGATGAACCCAGTTTCCCCACGGTAGGCTCTGGATCCACCATGACCATGTCCTAGATAAAGTGCTTACTAAAGATGCCAAAACCCTGGCCATTTAACCCTGTTAAAATTAAAGTGAGAATTGGGGAACAGTATTTACTCAAGGACTTATTCCTTATTTTGCAAATTACAAGTTCAGTTCAAAGATTGATATTGCTTGGAATGTTCCTTTTCCATGATGTCATGGGGCACACCTTTTTATTGCATGCACCCTATTCTGGGATCTTCTTTATGTAGGAGTTTAATGTGAGGTTATGAAAGCATTGAACTATTTTTGTAATCTAAAGAACTGTATATTTTTACATTTAGGCATTTAGCAGACGCCCTTATCCAGAGTCACTTACATTTTATCTCATTATACATCTGAGCAGTTGAGAGTTAAGGGGCTTGCTCAAGTTGTGGTTGTGAAATTTGAACTTGTGACCTTCTCAAGCACAGTCCAATGCCTTAACCACTCAGCACCCCTGACCAATTTTTACTTCTACATGGTGGGTCTAAAATGATCTGTGCTATCTGGATGTAGAGCCACGAATGCACTGCTATCTTCACTTCTTCATCAGAATTTAATTTTCATCCTTATAGGGCTGCTTTCAGGAGAACAAACAGGTAAAGGTCTGATGAAGAAAGATCAAGACTCAAAATAATATTAACACTTCAAAACCAAGTTTAGCAGAGTGTCGACAGTCTGGACAGAAGCGCAAGATCACGACACCCTTGGATAGCAGTCCTCTGTGTTTAATCCAAAGTTTAGTCTTCAGCTCTTCAATAAGCGTCTCACTGTAACAAGCACTGTTGATTGTTGAAACTTTTTCCTGATAATGTTCCAATACTTCTGGCCCTTGAGAATCCTAGAGAACTGTAAGCATTGATGAATTTTCCAGCTGATGGCTGACCTTTGAACTTTTCCTCAGTCGGGGATTGAGGATGTTTCCGTTCCATACTTTGCCGTTTAGTCTCAGGTTCGTAGTGATGAATCAATGTCTTACACCGGAAACGATTCTTATTAAGAAACTTCCATAGGTAGGTCCTTAGAGTATCGGTCCAAATATTGTTTGCAGATATCATTTTACACCTGCAGAGCAGTAAGGGGGACAGGTGAGACAGGAGCCTTAAATGGAAAGCGCTGATAAGACGCCAACAGAAATTTTAATATAACCAGAGTGGGAATAATTTTTTAGCATTTTAAGCTACTACATGCTTAATTATGAATTATTACCTTATAACAGCCCCATTTTTTTTTTACCGTTTATTGACTTATTCTTTCAGAACACACAGACAATTACTTGAAAAAAATGTCTTTAAGTCTGCAGCAAAACTCACCACAAAAACTGAGTCAAACATGTAATGAATGATTAAAAAAAAATTGTGTTTCTTTTTTAGGCCAGGTGGAAAAAAAAAAGTAGATCACCAACTTGGTTTGTGGGTCAGACTGTTATAAGCTTGACATGAAAAGTTGAATTGACAGGCAGAAAAAGGAGCCTCTGGGTTTGAGCAGCGTCTTGCAGGACAAAATGAAATGAAGTAAAGATGATTGCGTTGAATCCACTTTGCCTATTTAACAAAAATAAATAAAATTAATCTTTTTTAATAAATTGACAAAAAATTAGGAAGAGCGAAAAGCCTATGGGAATATATGGTTCAGCAAGAACATGTTACAGCATGGATGTGAACATGTACAGTGTGTTAGAAATAATAACTGCACAATGAAGTATATGCAGTTTTGCTCGAAGTACTTTTACGTTCATTGCACATTATCACTACTTTTCCTGTATCGGGTCACAGGAGATCTGGAACCTATCCCAGGGCACTCAAGGCAGGGTACACCCAGCATGTGGTGCCAACCATCACACATCACAGGACACACTTACTCACACACCCACTTATTTACTACAAACAATGTGGACTGTGGAAGGAAACCAGAGCACGGGGAGATAAAGCAAAAAACCAAGTTTTTCCTAAAAAGTGCTAAATTTTGTTTAATATATGGAGGCTTAGGAGACCCACGGCGCTGCCAATTAGTTAGATAGTCACGACTTTATTTGTTTTATATACATTACTTTTCAGAATTACCCAAATTCTCTCTTCATGTATCTGGAGCAGATACTCAGATAACACAGTGCAATTAGCAGCTAGTGCAGTTATATCTGAGAGATCACGAGCTGCAATTAGCAGCACATTTGAACATCATGCAACTCCAGGGTGTCTGGTTCTTTCCTTGCTAGTTTTCTTGTGTCTGTATGGGTTTCTTTCTGGTTCTCTGGTTTCAACCTACCTTTCAGTTATTGAACTGGCTATGTTAGGTGTGTGTGTTTATGTGTGTGTACGATGTGGTTAATTAAAAATACTAGTGTAAGTACCCGACGTGGACGGTTAAAGACTTTGTAGGAACAGTTAATAGGTTAAAGCTAAGAATAATCCGATGAGCTTTAATGTAATCAGTGATATTATTATTTTAGGTTAAAGCCTGATGAAGCCCGTCTTTTTGTACGGCAGAACTTCTTCTTTTGTTTAACTTATTAATACAAAGAAATCCCATTCTGTAAGGTTGAGTATCTTACGCCTTGTTTACACTAAGTTGTCCTTCTTTCGTGGTCAGGCAAATACACTCCCTGTTCGGTAACCAAATAAGAAATGGAAAAACTAGATCGGAAAAAAAGAAAGTTTTGTCTTAAAACTACTCAAGCGTGGTAAAATTTTCTTATTATTACCACTTTAGCGCTGTTATTTCAGCAAAAGGACAACAGTTTAGGGAGGATGCTTTAACACCTCAAAACCAGGTTTTGCCGAGTGTCGACAGTCTGGAAAGAAGTGTCATGCAAGATCACGACACCAGTGGATAGCAGTCTTTTGTGTTTACTCCAAAGTTTAGTCTTCAGCTCTTCAATAAGCGTCGCACTGTAACAAGCACTTGACTGTTGAACCTTTTTCCTGAAAGTGTTTCAATACTTCTGGCCCTTGAGAATCTCAGAAAACTGTAAGCAAAAAAAAAGAACTAATCCAAGTAAAAATATTCAGTTTAGATTTTCTAATTAATATCTATTGGTGCAGGTGTTTGTTTACATTGAACAAGTAGTGCATTAGTAGCTTATTTTAAAGTAGATGGTTAAATCAGGCTCATAACTGTTTATAACTCAGTTTTTCCTCAACATTTTGGGTTCACTTATGGTGCATGTCAAACTTCAGGCAGATCCAAATACTGCAAAAGTTGAATTAAATTCCGTCCAGCAGTCGAATTAAGACGTGCCTACAGTTTGACGCATGCGCAGTACGCTGTCAAAACTCCGTTTGTTCACAAGTTTACTTCAACTCAACATTTTGATTTCATTTATGGTGCAGTTTTGTGTGACGCTGTGACAAATCCGCCTGGACAGACATACAGACAGACAAACAGACAGACATGCAGACAGAATTTTTTCTGAATCTGGTTTCTGGTCCTCCAGTGTATGAAATGTAAAGATATCACTAGAAGAGTGAGGTCTGACCCAATGTACAGACAAACCCTTCTTTTATTGATATAGATATAGATATACAGTATTCCCAAATCATAACCAGTTTTTCAGGATGGAAAGGACCCACTGGAGTGCAAATTGCGAAAACTCTAAACACGTGTATACGACTGAAACATTCAAAGTGTAATATTGCGTTACACCTGCGCACTGAACTACATTTCCCATCGACAGGCGCACAGAGAGAGAGAGAGAGAGAGAGAGAGCGCGCAAGAGCGAGTGGGCGGAGCTTTCCCCTGCTCGTGGAGGTTGGAGAGTGAGCGGCGGAGCGCGCGCGGACAGAAACTCAGCCGTCTAACGACACGCCGTGTTTTTTTTTTAGAATTAAATTTACGGTTTTTGTCACCGACCATGGACTTACCGAGCGGCGGAACCCCTCCGGACTGGGTCTCTCCCTGACTGAAGTGTGCTCCGTCTTTTGTTCTGACACCCTCTCCATCCGCAGGAGGTAAAAGTTCAGCGCTCAGCTGATGGACTCGTTTTAAAGATCGAGTTCGCGCACACGATTTAAGTCATTTTCAGCAAGATGCATATGTGTTTATGTATTTATGTATGCTTACACATGTCGTAGGGAAGCCAGCTGAGCGCTTTGTACCTCTTTCTCGGTTATTTTAGATTTTATTTTGGTGATTTGAGGTGTTTTAATGCGTTAAGTGGCTCTCCTCAGGGGTGACGGTTGGAAAAAAGTTCGTTGACCCAAAAGATTTAAATGCATTTAAACGCCAGTGCCCGAGCCTGATCGAGCGCGTGCGCACACGTTACCTTTTCAGACAGGTATGAAGCACGTGTATGTGTCTATCTATCTATCTATCTATCTATCTATCTATCTATCACTCTTGGGTTTAGTAGTCATAAAGATCCTGGAGTAACGGCCCACGGGTGGATGTAAATCACGCCTCAGGCTCGAATCCAGGTCTCCATCCCTCTCTGTAAGTAGGTGTCACTACAGCAATGGGTCTCAACTCCAGTCCGGAAGAACCATCTGTCCTGGCATTTTAATGTTTCCCCTTCCCTGCTCTATGGTACCCAAATCATTTAAAGAAAGGCTGTTAAGTAGCTGATTAGTAAAATGAGGTGTCTTGGGAGCTCTGCACACCGCTGCACTACACTAAGTTCTGCAGGGATGCATGTGCCTCTGGTTCGAGCTTGTCTCAGGAGCATCTCATTGTACTCATGCTGTGTGATGAATGTAAGCTGTGCTGAAACGGAAGTGTTGGCATGGAGATTTCGAGCGCGTGCCATTGATCAAACAGCTGCTTTAAAAAAAGAAGAAAAAAAAATTCAAGGAGCTCTGTGTGAATGTTTTTGTTTGTGAGGGTGTGTTTGGTTCCCCCGATTATTTTTCCGTTCAACACTATTTTAACATTCAGGTTTAACACGTGCTCCATCTTAAACCCACTCATTTCTTTGTCTGATTTATCTTCTTATGTGTATGTGAGGTGATTGCACTCTGTTCTTCTTTTGACTGAGAGATCACCTGTCGCAGATCACTTGTTGAGATCTGATGTTTACAAGGCAGCATGCACGCTCGTTACAAATGCTTTGGGAAAAACATAATACCATAATTTGTTAAATGATATTAGTAATATTGATATGTTATAAACCCTCAAGGGTGTTCTCATCCTTGTATCTCGGTGGTTCAGGGATGTCCTCCAGATCCAATGTGACCCTGATCTGACCAGGATCAAACGCTGATTGAAGATGATGATTTTATTAAGACTTCTAAAGCTTTGAATAATCTGTGTTTGCATGTGTTAAGATGTTTAAAATTCATCTTTTATTCTTACTTCAAGTAAGTTCTGTATCCTCATCATGATTGCAGTAAACCCAGAGGCTATCCTGGGAGCACTGGGTGTGGGGTAGGGATATGCCCTGGATAGAACTCACTGGCACCTAGCACAACCATTCCACAACTCCATAGCCAGTGCATGCTTTTGGGAGGTAGGAGCAAAGCAGGGATGAAACTGTGTAAGACACATGAATAACATGCGTTAACCTGAGCATTAATCATTACCTGGGTACTCTAGATTTGCAATGCTACACACAGTGGCTCTCTTACCACTTTGTAAGAGACTTAAATATTGTGATTTACAAAAGCATGTCATTTTAACCATGGTTTATGACCGTTGCTCTAGCTCTCTGTGGGCCGCACGTCTGTGGCTGAGGGCAACGGCTGAACTTGCATCTAGTGTCCTCCCATTTCCTTCTGTGCTCAAAAAAAGTTTAACAAACAAACACTTCACAAAAGTTGGACTGCTTACAGTTGTGCAATCTTAAACTGAATCTGTTTATCTTTGTTTTCTTGAATTTTGAATTTCTGGCCTAGCAAAAGAGCTCCAAAAAAAAAAAAACTTCCCCACCTTGTCATGTCTTGCAAGTTTGCTTAGAATAAAAGCTTTTAGAATCTCTAACCAGCTAATCAGGTTGTCTCTGTATTCCGATTTGTTATTTTTTTTCGGCTGCTTGTGTAGGTCGGGTGAGGCCGGGTTTTCCGCAACAGCCCCCCGACTTTGACAGTGAACAGACCTTGAGTTCTGTGCAAGTTTTCTTTAAAACTAGGCCACCTCAAAATGGAAAGTAGCAATGTTCTAGATTTTATCCCTGCAGTTTTGTGTGCTCTCGCCGGAAAAGCCATGGATCGTCATAACCTACTTATGACCACCTCATTTGCATGATCATACACTCACTCCTTACCTTAGTGATCATAAATCCATATATACATTATAAGATTATTAAACTGGCACACTGGGGAAGGTAATTTGCATGCCCTGTTTGATTGTAACATTTGTAAGAATAAAATCTTGCCCTCTCTGTTTTATCCAATAGGCGGACCTAAAAGCTGAAAAATGTCAGACAAGATGTCTAGCTTTCTCCATATTGGGGACATCTGCTCCCTGTACGCGGAGGGCTCCACCAATGGCTTCATCAGCACCCTGGGGTATGTTCTGCCTCTGCCTTTGTTCTTTAGTGCTGTCCTGTGCTGCCCTGCTTTTCTTTCTTTGAAATCAACTCAAACGGTGGCAGTGGCTCAGTAGATTAGGCCTGTACACCAGGATTTTATTTTTAGCCGGAGAGGTGCTGGCTTACATCCCAATTAGTTTTATACCTGATTCAGAGAAACACAGATAATTAGCTGTCTCAGGCATGTTTTTGACTGCTTTAAAATAAATATCAGACATAATCAGCTGTGATGTTTGGGAGCTCAGCTTAATGCAGGTAATTAGGTATCTTTATATATTGTCTTTAGTTTGTGTTTTTCCTTTAAAAAAATTTCTCTAGTGTATTGAATCATAAGCTGACCTATCTTGGCACATTCTGAGGCACCTCTTTTAGAGGTGAGAAAACAATTGCAAGATATAAAGTATTAACTGATTACATTATTTAAAATAATAAGAAAAAAAGTAAGGGTAGAAGAAGACTCAGAAATGTGAATGATATTTTTAGGATTATAAGGACTGTTACATGGGGGTGTAAATAAATAAAGATATATGTGTGTCCGTACACTTATCATCGTTTACACTGAGATAGTTTGTGCTTTCTTTATCATCATCTGCATTTAGGGAATACATGGCTCACCTTAGATGAGAGATCATGATGGTTAATTGTCTAAAAGGTCTCCTAATTGAGTTTTACTGTTTGTTTGCTCCTTAATATGACTCAAACTCAAATCTTAGCTTTAGTGCCTTTTTACTTTCAAGCTAAAGACACCTTCCCATTGGGCTTAATCACACCCTGTCACAATGTGTTGTTCAAATTTACCCCTTTACAAGTCTAAAGCATTTCTCAATGACCCCCTCTGGCAATGGCGCGCACACACACACTCTCACACATTCTCATTGACACAGCACTGCCTCATGTCACTCCTCCTCAGTGCTAACAAAACTACATGTGTGAAGACGAAGAATTTTAGCTTAACAGCACTCATTTGTCAGAAAGGCACGCCTGGTGATTTTGCCCAGTAATCAGTTCTCTCCCTCTTGTGTGTGTGTATGTATTTATATATGAGGGAGGGAGAAAGATAGAAAAAGACAGAAAGAAGCTGGAGCTATATTTAGAGCTGTGTGGCTTTTTCTCTGTGCCATTGACTGACCTCACACAAGACAGGCTGTAATGAGCCACCTGGCCTGCGATGCTCTGCCAATGGAATGAAGTGTGGGTGTGTGTGTAGGTGTACATGTCTGTCCGTGCCTATGTGTTGGTCATCCGTTTGTGAAATCTGTGGGATGAGAGAGAGACGTCAGCAACTTCTGTTTGTGATTTGCACTATGGGTGGTATGGAAGGCACCCAACAGCCAGCGTGAAGAGCTTAAGAAACCGTTGCTGCCTTCACTAGATGATAGTGACCAGAGATGATGCAGGATAATTGTGTGTATTAGTTCACTGTTTGTATCACTGACCCCTCAGAGTCATGTTAACACCATGAAGCATGCATGATGATTAGAAGCCTAGGTCTTGGCTTTCACTATACTAGGTGTGGTGTCATGTGCCTCTGTATTGTTATACCGTCATATAAACGCAGCACACAGACACACCATTAGCCCGGGCAGATGGCTAAATAACATGATGATTCCCTGGAGACATAGTTTTTCACTTATGGATCAGAGTAAGACTCTCTTAACACAAAACTTGTTCTTACACCTCCTTCCCAAAGACCTGGTGATGTAAACATGTCAGCTGTGTACATTGAGTGTATCTGTAATTTCTAACAGGGGTTATTATTTTCAACATACATTATAATGACTGAGTATGCTTTTTTAACATTTCAAAAGTCCTCATGAAAAATAACAATGTCTAAAAAATGTTAGATGTCGGTAAATCATGACAAAATTTATTTGTGATACTGATATTATGTCAGCACATCGCCCAGCCCTACTCGTCTCTGCCTGTTAAATCACGTAAGAGGTGGAATAAGCGGTATTACTGGTTTGATATAATTAGCCAGAAATGAAAAGCATTATTTGATAACTGCAGGCTTTTTTCACTCTGCCATTAATATGATGTATTACATTTTCCAAAGAAATTAGTTCTAGATCTCTGCTTTATTTATCCACATATCTGTCTGAAGGCTGCTGCTGCTGAATGATTTCTCTACAACGTTTGTAACGTGTCTGTTTTTTTTGTCCTCTGGCCTCAGCCTTGTGGATGACCGCTGTGTTGTTCAGCCAGAATCTGGAGATCTTAACAGCCCTCCTAAGAAGTTCAGAGGTAAGACTGAACATACTTCCGTCCGTCTCACTCTCACTTTCTCCCTTCTTACACACATGCTTCGCTTTCGTTTCCAGTTTCATTTTCATTGTACACCTGCTGTAACTGTTTTGGGGATTTTTTTCCCCCTCCTGTCTCTTTCTCTCTCTTTCTCTCTCTCATTGTTTCATTCGCACTCAATAGAAAAAGCATTGTGCTTTGTGTTGCTCCATAGTGTCTATTAACAAAAGGTTTTTAAGTGTTGGAGCTGCTGATACAAAGCTACAGCTTGCTCATCCTTATCTCCTGCTGCTACCTCATCAGTCTAATAGCGTCTGCAGGATACATTTGCTCCTGGGTGTATAGTGCACATTTCTGATTTAACGCTTCATGCAGGTTTTCATGCTTTTGTCGGTAAGGGTGTAACTCAGACGCCTTTTAATATATTCCTGTATATTTGCCTGATACTTTCCTCCACATTGAACGTTGTGAGAATAATAAGAGAGGCTCTGAATATTTTCACAGAACACAGATAACAGCTAAAGTTATTTTTGTGGCCTTTTGTTCACATTTTCTTTGCTTCATTGACAAGCTGTATGACTCCTTGCCATATATTGGAGAATTCTGGCACATTATAGTTTTTTTTCTCTAATCATCTGTGTGATGATTCTGTGTGATGATCTGTGATCATCGGCTATAGCATGAACAACAGGTTTATATTAATGCATTTATTTTGATACCTTGTTGTTTCTATAGTAACAGCTCATACTCAGGGACAGCAGACACTCTACATCATCTTAGACTAATAATAAAAAATGGCTCTGAAAAGGGTGATGTGGTGACATTTTTTCTTATTTGTTTAACATTTATGGAAGGAGCTTTGAGTTTTTGTGCTGCGTGACGTTTTTCAGCACATGAAGGTCTTCAGGACAGAGGCGTTTATGCTTATAGTTTTCCCTGTAAAATGACAGGCTGCATTTCCAGAGCAGAAGAGAGAGAGATGACGAGAGAGAGCGAGAGAGAAAATTTGAAGGTGTTTAAAGAGTAACGGCTATAACGGCTATAACATAAATGAGAAGAGGAAGTAACTTGTCTCTTGGACGTTCCACAGCATTAAATCTGACTGTACACCGTTCAGATCAACAGCGCTTGTGAGTTTAATAATTTAAGCCTTGCAATCACTGTAGGATCTGCAGAATAACACATATGAAAATCTTCCAGACGTACATAATTTTGGTAACAACAGCCCGGCCCTGTAGTGTGTTATTCCTGACACGCTAAGTATTTCATACATTTGAAGTTAGGTTTGAGTTATGGTGTGTGTGTGTGTGTGTAGAGCCAAGATGTGATCTAATGTGCTGAGTAGAAAAACGAGGCTAGCTAGCGGCTCATTAACCTTCCTCTCACCTAGGCCCCCTGTAGGCTACTGAATATGAGTAGGCCATACCGCTCCTCTGTCTAGTTACCCTGCAGCCCCTGTACTGTCTCTCTGCTAATGCTGTAGATTAGTCATGATTAGTTCTTTCTTCTGTGTGTTTAGTGCTGATGGTTGGTTAAAAGGCTGATACTAACTCTGAGAAGTGTGTTTTTCTTCTTCTTCTTTTATATAGACACTGGCCTCTTTATAAGGTTTATCGTGCAGGGTTGAACTTTCTTTTGCTTTCAGAACAGTTTTAATTCTTCATGGCACAGATTGAACAAGTTTTACTCTAACATTCCTTAGAGATTTTGCTCCATATTGACATGAGAGCATCATCCAGTGTGTCGACTGCACATCAATGATGCGAATCTCCTATTCCACTACATTCCAGAGGTGCTCTGTTGGATTGTGATCTGGTGACTGTGGAGCCCATTTCAGTACAGTGAATTTATGTTCAAGAAACCAGTTTGAGCTATGAGATGAGATTATAGCTGTTTGACATGGCACATTATTCTGTGGTCAGTTGGTATTGAGGAGCCCAAAATTTGTCAAGAAACCCCCCCAATATGATGTGAGCTCATGTGAACTGCAGCATCAGTTTCCCGTTTTCAGCTGACAGCCTTGGTACTTGGTGTGGCGTTCTCCCAGTGTAGCACATCTGCTTTAAGGTTTAACCTGTGCATTCAGAGATGCTCTACAGCATACCTCGGTTGTAACGAGATGTTATTTGAAATGCCTTTTTATTAGCTTGAACCAGTCTGGCCGTTCTCCTTGTCTTCTGAAATGAACAAGGCAGTTTCACCCAAATAACTTTTGCTTACTGGATAGTTTCTCTTTTTCAGGCCGTTCTTTGTAAACCCTCTGTAAATGGTTCTCCATGAAAAGCCCAGTAGATCAGCAGTTCGAAAAATACTCAGACCAGCTGTCTGGCACCAACAACCATGCCCCATTTAAAGTCACTGAAATCATCTTCCTTCCTCATTCTTGTGCTCAGTTTGAACTTCAGCAGTTTGTCTAGACCTGTGATCTCCAACCTTTTTTGCACCACATACCAGTTTTATGTAAGACGGTTTTCTTTCTTAACAAAGCCTAAAAAAGCGCATAATATATACAACATACCATAACACAGAATTGGTGTGAGCGCTGAGCTTGTTTCCTTGTGACAAGACGTTCCTATCTAGAAGTGATGGGGGACAGTGACACCTGAAGTGTATTCCTCATGTCCAGGCTTTAAGTGATTTCAAAATATTAAGGCTTGATACGATCATCGTTGGAGACGATCTGATCATTTACCAAAATAAAACACTCTGCAGGCTCTGATAGTCAATAAAAAAAAGAAATTTTTTGATAATTTTATATTAAATTTTTTAATTCCTTCTGTGCGGACTGGCACAAAATCATAAATAATTTTTATTTATTTTTTTTATTAAATGTTATAAGTGAGAACCAGTGAGATGCTGTGCTTTCTTCCCAATTTATTTGGCCAATGAAGTGTGACCATTAACTCCACATTGTTACCAGGGCACTAAACCCCACTAAGCGTTTTCATGCTGTCCCAAGAGTAGAGGTTTGATGGTTGTAAGGGTCCACTTATTAAGCTCTAGATGTCTCTTAATAATTTTGGGATATCTTAATTGTTTTTTATAATTGCTAATTGATAAACAATTATCAGTAATGCTGGACAGTATTTTTTTTTTGTGAAACTTTCAGCTAACCAAATTATCCTATGTAACATGGAACAGCCTTAGTTGTTGCTTCAGCACAGGAATGACACCGTTCTCCGGGATCGTTTCACACGTCTTTTTCGAGTTAGTTTTGATCATGTACCATAGTAGAAGATGTAGAAGGCTTTGTGAATGTTTGCTTGTGTTCGATCATGAGTGGGCCAAATGTTAGAAGCTCTAGCCTGCTTTATTTTAAACATCTAAAGGCAAGCAAACCGGTAAGTTAGTGAAACAATGTATGTGGCATTCAACACGGATAACAACCACGCCTTTGGCACTTTTACTAAGGAAAGAGAAATGAAAATGTCTCTGCTTAATTTAGTGCTGACTACCGCTTGTGATGTAAATCACAGTTTTCTGTTGTCCTATAATAGCAGGTGTCTAAACAGGTTTTGGTGCATACATACACAACATGCATACTTTTATAATGAGTTACCGGTAAAGAACGATTAAAGATGCAGTCAGCTTATATGTTACCTTAACGAAATCACAATATGTAATCATTTTTAATAGCTGAATGTTTAAATGATGATTCAATTATTTACTTAGTGAAAACAAGTCATGCAAAAGAAATCCCCTTCAAAAACTGGAAGTTGTTTAACGTGCAAATTTAATGATAATTCTTTCATTGTAATATTAGCAGAATAAACATAGATAACATAAGAGCTGCCAGTCACACACACTGCAAATAATAATGAAAAGAGACATGAGGTGGCAGAGAACACTTTATCAAGTTCATATTGGACAGCAGTTTGAAAGATAACGATCAAGTGGTTTTATACACGTCATGTAAATTTACATAAATAAATCTTCAGAAATACTTGCATGGCCGTAAGTCAGGCACACTTCAAAAGAAAAATTTAACTTTTAACATGTCTGTCTCATATTTATTCCATACCTTTACCAGTTCCAAAACGCAATTCATGTGCCTTCTTTCCTGTATACAAACAGCGCAGGTTTTTTTCTTGCATAGGGAATTACAAGGCAGTCGTCTCTGTCAAGTTTTTATGCCGCCTCCAGCTCTTGACAAAACTCTGGTGGGTGTCTTCATCGAGAACGCGTCTTGTACCAAGACTTTCACTCAGAAGATTCCGGTCGTTTTGTCAACTACAGTTGCTGCGAACACCTGTGTAGTGGCGCTGTATCGTAATCAGCACAGTAATAAAACTGCTGCCAAAACTGCCAAAGGAAAGGAAAGCACTGGAGTTTTCCTCCAAACAGAGCATTAGAGGGTCTGTCTCACAGCAGAAATATGTTTAGCTGCATCCTGATATTCTGTGGCTGTTCAAACAGTTGAATGTTGTCGCCTTTGCATACAGACATGTCGGGTTCTGTAAACTGGTTTTCTAAATAGACGCTGGGTCCCACAAGGTTTGTGAGGAGGAGGAGGATGGTGACGGCAGGTGGGACAGTGCAGACATTAACAATACTCTTCTTGCAAGAACTGTTCCAGAGCAGCTTAAAATAACAACTGACTTCTTGTTCTTGCTGCTGCTTAATCATCTGATGCCATACGTGTTATTTCAGAGTTTTGAAATAAATCCAGTATTGTTTTACAATGTTAAAAACCTTTGGCTGGTACTGTACATGTTACACATAATGTATTAGGATTATGATTCGATAATTTGTTAGATGTATCTTACAGCATAATGAAATGTTGTTTTTGTTGCATGTCACAGTTAAAAAACTGAGGTCAGAGTGCAGGGTCAACCAGGACACAGTTCAAGAGCACCTGGGGTAGGTGGCAGCTTTGGCGGTGCTGGGATTAAACCCCTGACCTTTCAATCAGTAACCCAGAGCGCTAACCATTTGAGCCACCACTGCCCATATAATGTACGCTACAATATATGGTTTGCTTTTGTTGTATTATTTTTAAGAATCTAGAAGAAATATAGGTCAAAAAGATCTTAAAATATCTGCTCAGTTTTGTTTGTGTGATTTAGCTTGTCTTGCTAGCTTGCATTTGGTTGTTCCTTATTTTGTGACATGGTTTTGCCCTTTTTTGTTTTTAGTTTTTTAAGGTGCTTCAAAATACTTTCATTAATGAGGTAGCAGTAAAATGTTACTAGATTAAGTGTGACTCATTTTAATATAAATTGTAAAAATTCTGTGCATTCTTTACGTATCTGATATTTTCATCACACTTCCACCAGCCCCAAGACTGCTTCAGCCTGATGGCATAAACAAACAAAAAAAAGTCTGTGTTGTATCTGTTTTGGTCTATGTGATTAGTTGCTAAATGTTTAATTAGCTACATTTTTTGCTTTTCTTGTTCCATCTATTGATTAGAAAAAAAGGCTCTGAGTAATGATGTGTGTATTCTGTACTCAGACTGCCTATGCAAGGCCATTTAAAAAAAAAAGAAAAAAAAAAAAGAAGAATTTTAGGATGACTTGAGGGTTGTTAATGATACTGGTGCCAAATGGATACTTTTAAAATGGTGCCGGGGCCTGAACGGTGCCTGAACTGGTACTTATGCTACGATATTAGACTAGGTCGAGCCGTAACACTTTTAAAAAAAAAAAAAAAAAAAAGGAGCCACAAAATAATTAAACAATGGCTTTTTATTTATTTATTTTAAAAATAAACAATACTTTAACAGTTTAAATTATACTTAAGTAACTTTGTCTCTGCTGTTGTTGGTCTAACTGGGGTTCGGGACTCTCACACACTTTGTCCAGCTGATGTCCACAAGCTGTTAAACACGGTGCATTTCTTTGCTTTTAGCTTCATCTTGTGTGTCCTCAAATGTTTCATTAGGTTTTCCCCTTTTTACACGCAATTGTTGGAAGACATTTTTTCGAGCGTGTCGGATTTCTTAGTTGAGAAATACAGCAAATACAGCATCTTAAAATGCTAAACTCTTAGTTAAGCTTAGCATTTTAATAAAAGCGTTTTTAGCTTGGCAGGCTAACACTACCTGCGGCGTCAGAGTAAGTGTAATTACTGCATTCACATGAATGGTGTCATTTCCCAAGTTTTAAGTTGGAATGTGAAAACAACCCGGACACTTGCGTTAATACAAAGATAAGTTGGATTTGTATTATTAGAGATTTCTGACTTGCATTCATGTGAAAGTTTTTCATCATCTATGGTATTTGACAGATGCCCTTAGTGGCAACTTGTTGGTGCTGGGGTTTGAATCTGGGACATTTTGATCCATAGTAAATTACCCAATAAGCTACCCCCCACCCTCCATTTGATGATGCTTCTTACGTCCGTTTCAGAGAACCAGAGGAAAAGTATTTCAGACGATCGCTTAGGCATTTAAGTGACACCGAAGTGAGGCACTGAAATCTGCATTCTGATTCGGTTCTGGTACATACCGGTTATATACTGCAGGTACCGGTGTTATATTGGCACCGGGTTTTGGGACCCAACCCCATGTAACTGGAAACAGCCTTAGGAATTAAACTGCACAGAACCTCCAGAAAGGAGCGAGTGGGAAGTCAAGAGAACATCTGTGTGGGTTTTTCTGGGCTAGAAAAACCCAAGAGCTCCAAAGGACTAAAAACCTAATTTATCAACAGCATTTATGTCTATTCTGCACAGAAACCTTAAGCAGTTTTTTTGCTATAATTTAAAGGGGTATTTTTTAAAGTTGACTGAGCTGTTGGACCTTTACCTGGATCCCATTTTGCAAGTCATTTTTGTTGAATTTTGGTGATTTAATCAGTGAGGTGTGTGTGTTTTTAAGGTAGTGTATGTGTGTGATGGTGCATGCTTCATTAAACCTGCCTCTGATCTCACTTGCTGCTGATGCTGATGATCACAATGATGATGTATTGTCCAGAGCTGAGTCAGATCATTAACGGAAACCGCTCTGGGGCACCACGCCTTAAATGATTTATAGCAACTCAGACAGATGTGTTATGCGTGTATTGGTTTTGGACATCGGTCAGTGTGAGATAAACCAAAAAAAAAAGAAAGATCTACAGGATCAGGTTTGCTTTTTTGTCACACAGTTAAATTTTAGGAGAATCTGCTGTGTGTTGTGTGGTGTATGTCCTTGTGTGTGTTAGTGGTGTGTGGGATGATGTAGGCAGAAGCAGAACAAGTATTTGAATGTGTCTGTGAACAAGAGAGTGTGACTGTTTATGGCTAAGAGAGATAGCAAGAGAGAGTCTGGGATTTAGTTTTTCATCACACTCAAAAGGATGTCCCCATTTTACTGTCTTTAACGCCTTATTTGGCCGCGTAGCGACACGGTGCAGCAGTGACTTAAGATGAGAAGAAATTCTAGCTATTTGACGGACGTCATGGGGACTGTTTTAACACTACTTTTGCTTATTCTCAGGTATATTCTCTGTTCAAATATGTAACCTTGAAACACACGGACAAAAGAAATCCGAATCAGGAGCGGAAACATAACTCCCATAATTTCAAGCCACTGGTTTGAATTCTATAATTTCTGATTTAAGCAAGTTCCACAGACGAAAAGGGTTGCCCGTAGGGCTCATGTCTAAATTTGGTTGGAAACATCATTTTTCAACGGTGAACCAAACTAATATATCTCTGTGTTGCTGATTTTAAAGCTAATAGTTGTATCTACAGTTTAACTCATTTACAGGTAAAAAGTTTTTTATTATGTTTATTGCTGATGCTAAGAGCAGCCATGTAGTTTTGACATTGCAAGGAAGAAACTCAGATTTGGGAATAAAACCCTGAGTTGGCTTCTCGGTTGCCATGTTATGAAAAAACATGGGCCTCATCTACTCTGTCGATAGAAAGTTCTGCAAAGATAATAACAGCACCATCCATTGCAGGCATCGATAAATGGCGGACCGAATAACAGTTCTATCCGGACCCTGATGCTTTTATCATAAATGCGAATAATTAATGTTTAAACTAATTAATTAAATTAATAATTAAACAAGTCCTTTTTCCCCCTTGAGGTGGGCGTGGTTATACGCATCACACAACAGAACCAACACAGAATTTTATTGTGTATAGACAAAGTGTGCAGAAGAAACAGAAACGAAAGCACGACAGAGCATGGCTTACTACAAGAAATGGAAAGTGAACTAAGAAAACCAAAACTTCATAGATGAATAGACAGAACGATATATGTTTATTCTTTCTGCAGGAAGTTTAACATCGGTTTGTCTTATATGTTCTGAAACCGTGGTGCTAATAACAAGCGGTAATGTGAAGCACCACCATGGGACAAAACACAGGTTGTTAGGGCAAACCAAAGCAGTCAGGGATAAGGGCATGTGAATTACCCGACATGAGAGCTCAGTATGACGGAGCAACCAGAAGCCTTTCACATTCAGCTTAAACACTAAACATGTGGAACTTGGATGACTTTGTACATTTCCTTGTATTTCTATGGAATATTTCTAAGGAAATATACAAGAACATCAAAGTACAAATTGTCCACATGTTTAACGTAGTTACTGATATTTGACAATAAATATTATTGAATTATGGACATTTTTAATTTTTATATACTTACAATGACTGCGTATACAGTATGGAGATCTGAATAAAAATGAAATTCAGACCTTGGCTCAAAGCAAATTTTATTGACCGGACCTTCACAATTTTTAACTCGGTACCCTTGAGCTACAGCTTTGGTAAGCTAAACACGAAAAAATTAAATGCCTAAAGCTAAACGTTCTAAAGTCTATCTGTATTTCACAACAAAGGATTCTGACACCAAGACATGCAACAAATGTCTTTCAACTATTGGTGGTAAAGCGGGAAAACATAATGAAAGGGAGACGGCTGTATTGCAAATTCTGCTTTTTAAATGTCTCCTATTTAAAACAAGAACCATTGTTTGTATTATTTGCTATAGATATAGCATTGTTAATATTTCCCCCAAAGTTCATCCCAATTAATAAAATGTGTGATCTTCAAATTTCATAATGTAAGAGTTTAAAATGAAATTAAAAGCACAGATGATAATTATTCATAAAGTAAAAAACGCAAGATACTGATTAGGGATATTTTTTATATATCGGTGCAAAAAATCTCTTTTGCTTCAGTGCTTCAATTCTTTGATATGGACAGGATTTTTTTTTTTTATTTATTATTATTTTTTTTTATAAGAAGCTCAAACAGCTGCCTAAAGAGCACAAGTTACAAATCTGACAGCAAAGAAGAGAAAGCAGTCAGAAACAAATTTTCATAAACCCGGTCTTTACCAGTATTGCCAGCTAGAAGCCAGTGCTGACGAAAGGCAGAGCTAAACCGCGTTGAAATGCTCACAAAACACACGCCATGTTTGAAATAGTGTCTGTTTCCCTAATCCCGATAAACTGCACTTTTTAAAACCAGCCTACATCCAGTAGTACACTGTATTATCCACTGTGTGCTTTCAGACATGAGTTATAAATTAAACGTTGCCTAAATAGGGCACTATGTAGTGAATAAATGTCTTTTTTTTTTTTTTTTTTTTTAATAAAAAAAAAAAAAAGGTTCTTTGTATCTCAGTATTCTCGTATCTGTGACTTGAGTGGAGAACCAAAAGGAGGAAAAGTGACTCTCGACACACTGGACTTCCTAAACTCTCACGCTCCAGTGGATGCATCAGTCAGAGCTTTGATGTACAGAGTCCTGCGTCTCTCTGCCTTGGTCAAAAACACAAAAAGCTTCTCTGCTGTAACCCAGCCTTATAGGGGCAAAAACAGACGATTAGGCCTAATGGACCAATAAATATGCTTTTGCAAAGCTATGTGATGTTTAAGAATAATTCTACTTAGTGTTAGTGCATCTGGAGAGGTTCAGAAAGATAAAGTTTGTGTGCTGAAGGAATGGAGGCAGTGCAGGCTCTGTTCTCATCCAGTGCAACACAAGACCAGCAACCAGGAATATGATTTTTAAAGACGTATGATTTGCTAAAAAAAAAAGGATTACATTCAAACTTTCAGACTAAAGTGTTATGAAGCCATTTTAGTCCATATTGTGTTATGTCACACTTTTAGCTACATATGACCTGAAAGAGCTCATGTAATAATTTGGCATAAGTAAAAGATACTTCTCATCGCCATGTGTTCAGGATGACCACAGCGTTATTCAGTTTCTCTTCCATCTCAGCACTACCTGTTTTTGTTCCAAGCACATAGCAGCTGTGGGGAAGTATTTAAACAGGCTTAAATTTGAGCACAGGCATTTCTGATTAATTTAATGTTAACTAGATGTGATTAACGTTTAAGCAAACTCACGTTTGACCTTGTTTGATCAGGTTACAATTTAAAACCTGTGAGTCAAACTCTCTTCTAGTCGCAGTAGTCATAGAAACATTTATCAAATTTATCTAAAAATGCTTCTCATTGATGGATTAGGAGTGACTAGAATGCACCTGTTTATTTTTTAGCTTTACTGTAAATGAGATATGGTTTCTGAAACTACTGTATAGACTTGCAGCTAATCCACAGTGGCGTGATGATGTAAATAATTACAACCTGCAGACAAACCACTGCAGTAATGACGAAGTGATAATCTGAAATATCTAATTTAGTGCTCCAAAATCTGTCTAGGATATTGCATGTTCAAATATTAGGCAAAACATTGCCTCGTTTATAGGGGATCTCAGGGGTTTTAAGTGGTATAAGAAGGTATATAAGTGATCGAATTCAAGCATAATAATGTGGTAATGAGTCTTTTAGCCTCGTAGCGAGTGAAACGCCTGATTTTTAAAAATCGCCAAACAAGATGCATCTGTCTGTGGGAACTGTACACACACTCACTCACCACCACCGCCTGCACATTACAGGCTGGGAGTTCCTGGGAGGCCGGCGTTTCAGATGTGAAGCAGGCAGTCTCGATCATGGCTCCGGAGTACTGAGAAAGATTTCTACCTTGATGGTGTCCAAGCACTATTGAAACACTGGAATAACTGTATTAGTGAATCAGGGGATTATATAGAGAGATAAAGGGAGTTTTTAACTCTTAGAACTGTGTTCTGTTATTCTGCATAATCAAAAGTCCCAGTACACAAGCAAGTAAAACCTGTTCTGCAGCTGTGCTTCTGATTATAACCTGTGGCGAACTGATGAGTGTGAAAGATTCACTATGCAAATGGCAGGGAAAAGTTCCTCTTTTGATAAGTGCGTCTGGGTGTCACTCGACTCAGGCACTAAGGGACCTGTGAAAACCACACAACGGTAAAAGTAGCACTGTGGCATATGAAACCCTGTGCTCAGGCATCTTTGAACTTTATAACTAAATCGTGTCTCTCCTACCTTTTTGAATTCCTTTTTCGCCTCCGCTTGCTGCAAACGAGGAACTGTCAGCTCAGGCCTGTCGGAGAGACAGTAGCTCGAACAATGCCAGTCTTGTGCTCTGACAACACTGATACATTTGTGCTCAGCTGTGCCCAGATGGCCCAAGGGCTAGAGGGAGTACACATTCAGCAAAGACGAAATTGAACTCCATAGGATCGTTTGACATTCCGAATTCATATTTTCTCATAACCTACAACAGGCCCTTGTCACATGTCTACACGGCTCTATGCAGTGGAAGTCATCGTAGCAGGAAACGCGTGACCGCTGCCTGAAAGATTTATGAATGAACATTTCGATCCTCTCGAGTGTTTTTGATCCCCGTAACACTTTGTCAACTTCTTTTATAAATTAATGAGGTTTTATACACTGAATGTGACAAACCTGTTATTATATAAGTAAATCTATTTAAAATAATAAAGGAAAAAAAAGTTATTGACCAAGATATTCATAGTCGTGTTTTCGAAGACTGCTTTCTCGTTCAAATTCAAATGAAAAAAATTAAAATTAAAATTTTGTCACATACACAGTCATACACAGTACGATATGTAGTGAAATACTTACACGACTGCCAGTGACCTTAAAAATAAAAGCTTAAACATAAGAGATAAATATGAATAAAAGAAATATGTTAGAAAATAAAATTAACTACTAAAATATACTGTACAAGTAAAATATTCTGTAATAAAAGAAATATGGTAGAAAATGAAATTAACTAGTAAAATATACTGTACAAAGTAAAATAAAATATACTATACAAATAAGAACAAATATCAATATAATAATATAGAAATATAAAAAGAAGAAAATAGAAATTTGTGCAAATCAGAAATGTAGAAATGACTGAGGTGTGCAAATATGCATAAAAGTGACTTCTTAAAGTGACTTGTTATTAAAGTGATTTGTGCAGTGGTCCATAAATGAAAATATAAATATATAGTGCAAAAGTGTGCACGAATGTGTCCATAGTGGCCATGAATACCCAGTCAGTGTTGGATGTAAAAAGATGATGTTAATCTTGTATTGTGTTGTGATTGAGAGACGTTATGGCCTGCGGGAAGAAGCTCCTCCTCAGTCGCTTCCCCTCCTCCGGAATCGCTTCCCCGTCTGCAACAGAGAGAACAGTCCATTGTTGGCATGGCTGAGGTCCTTCACCATCGTCCAGGCCTTGGTCCAGCACCGCTTGCTGTAGATCGAGCGCAGGTCAGGAAGCTCGGTGCGGATGATTCGTTCAGCTCATCGCACCACCCTCTGTAGAGCTCGTCTATCCTGCATGGTGCTGTTCCAAAACCAGGTTGTGATGTTTCCCTTCAGGATGCTCTCTATGGTGCAGGAGTAAAAATTCCTGAGCACCTTGGAGGGCAGTCTAAAGTCTCTCAAGCGTCTGAGGTGGTCGAGACGCTGCCGGGCCTTTTTCACCACGGTGTTGATGTGACAGTACCATGACAGGTCCTGCGTGATGTGAACAGCGAAGTATCGAAAGCTGTCCACTCTCTTCACTGTGCTGCTGTTGATGATGGGGGTCTGGTAGTTAAAAGTTAAAAGTTCACATACACAATGTATACTTGTGTTGCCTAAAAAGCAGTAAAATATTGAGTGTGGGATTGATTTGGTGGATTGTTAGTGCTGATTTGCTCTTACTGTAATTAACTTGCAATTTTATCCAATGCTATTAATTTGCAACAAAATCGCTAT